>NW_024367149.1:6755464-6909031 GCF_014805655.1 Passer montanus
GGCGGAGGGCAGGGGCCGCCCGGCCGGTGCCGCGTCCTTTGTTGCCGCCGGCGGTGACATCACCGTCTGGCGCGGGGACGCTCCGGGACGGGGACCGCGGGCCCTGCCCCGGCTCTGCCCGGGCCCGCTCGCACCGCTCCAGTATTTTTAGCAGCATCTGATCCCCACTAAGTAACTCCCCCAGCGCAGGGGATCCTGTTTCTCTCCGTCCTGTGGGGCACCGGCGGGGAAGTGTTTCCCATTGTTCGATGGGTTTTTTGTTTTTTTTTTTTTCTTTCTGTCTGTGAGGGAATCTGTTAATTTACATCTTGATGACGAATCAAGGGGGAAAGAAGGAAAAGGCCGCGTGTTTGCTGTGGTGGCTTTGCTGACAGCGGAGGATAACGCCGATGTGGAGGGGGATGGTTGGTGTGAATGCCTGCGCTTGGCTGCCTCTGGAAGGGATGGACATGGAAAGGGAACCTGAACTTGGGGTTGCACTTGTCTGCTCCCGGAGATCTCCACCCCCACCTACAGAAATGTGCAAAGCGGTCTACAGCACTGACAAATGAAAAGGAAAACTATCCAGCGGTAGAACTGCACATTCTATTCAAGTTTAGAAAGTATTTTCCTGTCTGGGATAATAGCATACATACCAGAGGCATCTACAGGAACGGCAGTAGAGACACATTCTGGGGGGTGACTTGAGAGCTGTATGTTTTCTAGGATGGGACTCATTCCCTAATTGCAGACCCTGATGTGTAATTAACAAAATTGCAGGAAGTGTTTAACCGGACAGGCGTGTAATCTGCAAATGCTTTAGCGAGTTCAAGAATTCCACCCTGGTAGGAGCCCCTGAGTGTTGAGGAGAAGCCCTAGACGTAGCAGCCCTTTGCTGGTGCCCTGAAGCTGCACGGATGATTCTTGGCAGTGTGTGCCTGATTGTTTTGTTTGGGTTCGAAAGCCGAGTGCCACAATAAATTCCATGAGGAATTTTTGTGTTCTGATTTCTGAGCTGTGTCTGCTGAAGTCCAGTAAATAGAAAGTGCTTGGTGGCGGATCAAGTTTTTTAAAGGTTATGTTGTTCTAAATTGAGCCTGAATGATCCATGAGGTTTAGAAGTGCGTTGTATTTTTGTCAAATCAGCATAAAAAGTTTGACTGTTTGTGCAATGTATTGCATTTATATCTGATTCTAGGAAGATTTGTGGAGGTTTTTTTTCTTGTTCTTCCCTTTGAAAGCAATCTGTTAGCTCTTGTAAGAGTCACCAATCAGGTATATGCCTTATGCAGGCCTTCTAGTGTGGATGTTGGCGTAGATAAGGACTCTTCCTCTGTCATCAGAGGTTTTTAAAATTTTTTTTCTTGATTTGTCTGCAAGTGTGGATGGTTGACTGAGAACCCGACAGACAGTAAAATAAGTGAACCCACAGGTGTCTATTATCGAGTAAGTGTATTCATAGCAAACCTCCCCTCAGCTGAAGAAGCTGTGCAGCATCAGGTGATGTGCCCACAGGCACTTGGCTGTGTCAAACATCACTGTCTGTCCTGAAAACTCCTCCACTGATCCTGGCACTTCCTAAAGCTTCACCTTAGGGTAGCCTTTAGTGTTTCATAGTCAAAATCAAAGCTACTCTTTCCACAGGTTTTGAACCACAATGGATTGTGACTTAAAAAAAAAGATAGGCCTTAGCTATAATATTATGCAGCGTTTTATGCACTTTAGAGGTTGAGGGGATTTATAATTTAAAATTAGTTAATGTTTACAGGATACACAAAACTCTTAAGTATGAACAATTGCTGATGCTCCAGTATTCCTTTTGTGCTAGAAGTCAGTCACCCATTTTAACTTTCAAGTGGCTGCCCAGAGTCAGTGTTACAAATGGGAAAGTTGTGCCCTTGTTCCTGGTAATTACTTCTTTCTGCATCTTAACCAGAGTTAGTATATAATGTGTAGACATTAGGAATGAAAGGAAGGAAGGGGATAAAACAAGCTTGAAAACTTGTGGCAACTAGCCTTGAGAAACTGGAAGGTGAACAGTTTTGAAGCCAGCTGCTGAAATGTCAGCTGCATATTTTAGAAGAGAGTAAAATCTGATGTGTCTGTTGCTCTTGGGTTTGCAGCAACAGTGTGTCAGCTTCCTGAACAGCTCTTGCAAGGCATGCAGACTAAGGGAAGGAGGTTTGCTGGGGAAGATAAACAGTTGTAGAAGATGACTTCTGTATTACTTTGCATTTAAAGTAATTTTTTTGTGTTCTCACATGATTGTGCCAGGGGTGTTCATGTGGGACTCTTGTTGTGCCTTAATATTTATTTACCTATTGAGTTCCAACTGCAAATGTACCCCCAGCAAAAATTGCAGTATAGCAGGTCAAATTCCTTTGATCACTGAGTGCTATTAAACTGGCTGTGCAAAATTCCTACTTCCAAAAGTCAGGCTGAGAATTGGATTGACAGTATGGACACCTAGAATCATGGGGAATAACTTCCATTGAGAGGCTCTGCAAATACCTGTCTCTTGGTTCCTGTGGCAGTACCTGTTACCAGCTGCTGCAGAAAGGCCTCAGAGAGGAAGCATCTTTTTAAACAGGTGTCTGAATTAATAAGAAAGTGGCCCATTAAAGCATCAGGTATTTTCCAGTGCATTGAGCTTAACCACTAACACGAGAAAAAATGAAAACACACCAAAACAAGAGTGTGTTTTCATAGCGGGGAGGAAGGAAGTGATTTCAAGAGTGGACCAACATTTTCATAGACAGATGCTAATTTTGAATGCCTCCATTTTAGAACCCAGAAATTACAACTGCTTTCCTAAGTGTTAGGAACATGCAGCTCCATTTTTAACCAGGGAATCTGTGATTAGGAAGGAGTTAGCTTTGGTTTTGTTTTTTTTCCTCAAGTCCTCAAAATTGAGTATGCTTTCAAATTTGTTTTCCTTTTTGGTGTATGACTTCTTCACCATCTGTTGGCAATATGCCGTCTGCTGTTTTTCCATACAAGTTCACTGGGTTTTTTTCAGTTTCTCTTATTCTACTAGTTCTCCTCAAATACTTTTTTTTTTTTGCAGAACAGATGTGTCCCTTTTCTTAATCCTTGTCTTATATTTCTGTTCTTAAATAGTTCCTTAATAGCTGTAGGAAATAATTTGCCATTTTATTCAGTTTTGGAATTTTTACCCAGTAAAGTACAAAATGCTTTGCACCTTTTCTCCTGAAGTTTCTACAAAGTAGTACTGTGGACAAAATACACTGTAGTCTGCAAAAAAAAAGATGTATGACACTTTCTAAATTACTTAGCTAAAAGCATGAGAAATAAGCACAAGATTTTCATGTTGATAGTAACCTCATACAAGCTCGTTTGATATGTTGATGTGGTAGATAGAATGATAAAATAGTTTACCTGCGGAGCTCCAGAGCACCCTCTGGTACTTTGTACCACCATGTGTTGTCTTACAGGCCAAGATAAAATGTTGCAGTGGATCTGGTAGACTTTTTTTAATTTTTTTTTATTTGGAGGGATTAATTTAAAACCTTTTGGCCTGGATACTCATTTGATTTGGCTGTAGGCACAAAATGAGACAAGAGATCACAAACAGGAGCTTAACCCAGTGCTGTGCTCCCATAATCCTCCAAAAGCTGTTGGGGACAGCAGGTTTTGAAAGTGTAATTTAGGATGTCTCATGGCTTCCCTTAAAGCTGAAGTTGCTGCAATAGCCTCCTCCTTGGGCCTCCTCTGAGCTGAGTGTCACCTGTACACAGTGTGCACGTCCTCATCCCACTGGCTTGTCGTTCTTCATTCCAGCTGTTCCCAGTTCAGGGAGGTGGCACATCAGCCTGTCCTGGCAGTGCCACAGGCCTGTGAGGAGCACAGCACACTGGGTGCAGCCCTGGAGATGCTGAAGAAGTGCCCAGAGAACAGTCAGAGAATCTTCTTGAAAGAGCCCACTGCATTTCTGTGTGAAGCTTGCCCTGTGGATGAGAGTGTTGGATATTTTTTGCTCAAGAGAGAAACCAAGCCTTTGTTACTCTCTCCTCGTGACTTAAGGGGTATGTTACATTGGTGTTCTGATGTTGTTTTTTCAAAGGCATGGTAATTAATATAATTAAAAATTGCTAGCCAAATGAATTCTGATCTAGGAGTTGCACCCATTTATAGAAAGAGCCGAACAAAAATTCCCTTAGGCCCCGATGGAAATGATTTAGCATCTGTGCTTGTATTGTACAAGAGACTGTGGTAGTGTAACAGGTTATGATCTACCATGGAGTGGTTGTGCAAAGCTGGAACTCTTGATCTATGTTGGAACAGCATAAAAGGGGAAAAGATGCAATGGGAAAATGTTACGTACAGAAAGCTATCTGTGGAAAAAAGGCAAGGCAGCTAGTAGGGTTACTTTCATGTAAGAGAAAGCAGTGTATTTAAAAGTTGCCTATGCATGTCTTGCCCTTTTTTCTGCTTGTCCTCCACATCTTGGTGATGATGTGTATGAATTACAATTGCTCTTGTGGATGTGAACTGAAATATCACTCCAGTCCACAATTCCTTAGTCTGCTGGAAACTTCAAAGGGCTTCAAACCCTTTGTTTTTGTTGCTGTGTTGTTGGTTTGTACCTTCTGACAGCAGTGCCCAAGGTGAAAATCGGCTACTATGAGGAGGGAAAGTGATGGAGGAGCTGAAACTGAGTTTGCTGCATGGATAAGAAATAGAGTAGCCAGCGATGTTTGGTGCTTCTCCTCAAGGATGAGATTGCTTGAGTGACCTTATGTAATTCATTCTCAGAAATGAAGAAATGTTTTAGTAGTTTTCTGGAATAACATTTTTTTCTGTGAAAGACCAAGCATTAACTAACCTTATGTAATTCATTCTCAGAAATGTTTTAGTAGTTTTCTGGAATAACATTTTTTCTGGAGAGACCAGGCATTAAGTGATAAAGTCACTCCTGATAAATAGTTACAGTGTAGTTTAGACCTGCATTCAAAAAAGCTGTAAGTGCTCCATGTTTTATGCTGCACTTCTGGAAAATTATTTGTATATGCAATGCAATAAACCTTCTTTTTAATATCAGTATAGGGCTATACAGTTCATTTTCCATGCAGTAATGAAATATATGTATTATGAATGTCATTATAGTAGCACTCAGGATTACTTGGTAAGTGAACAATATGCCATGACACTTCTCATTCTTCCACAGCTGAAGAATTTAGCAAGTTGTCTTGAGAATTGTATTGTTGGCAATCAGTTCTAGGTGAAAAGTTTCTTGAGGGTGCTAAGTCTAAACTTCCTTTCTAGACAACAGTTAGAAAAAACCTGCACCTGTATTTCCTGTCTGTCTCAGTGCATATTGGTTTCAGCATAGCCTGCCACACTGGCTGAGGGGGGCTGTCTTTCATTTTGCTGGTGAAAAAAGCTGGTGGGGCAGAGGGAGAAGAGAGGAAGGAAGACCTGAAAGTAAAGGATACCAGATGGTATCACAGAGTTAGGTAACTTCAGTCTTGAAAATACCCATTCATAATCAGTTTAAATGAATATTTTAATCAATATTGGTTGAATATTGTAATGCTTTGTCTGCTTAAAATAGATTTTAAACTACAGTTGGTTAAAAATGTGTTAGGCATGGCTGGAGGAAGTGGGAAGAGTATGCTAATGTTTGAGTTCTCTGTGTTGCCACCTTTCTTATAAAATTAGAGCTGGTTTCTAGATTCACTGTTGAGTTGGCAGTTGGTAAGGATCTGTTCGTAACCACTCTGTCCAGGAGATCTTCCAAGGGGTATTATGAAAAGAAGATAATATGTTTATAATCCCATTTAACTGAGTATTGCATTCTGCTTCACGTGGATTTCTGCAAGAAGTGTCTGAAGTTGGCTCAAGATGCTCTACACTCTGTCCCTGTTCATCATTTCAACAATGGAAGGAAGCTCAGCTTGATGAGCACTTCTGCAGACCCTGTTAATGGCTGCAGTCAAACTGGTTGCAGAATGTAAGGCAAAGGAACTAAAAATAACACCTCTTGCTTGTGGCAGACTTGTGTCTTCCAGTCCTTGTGCTTGTCCTTGTTTCCCCATATGCACAGAGAAACATATTTGTATTTTGGAGAAGTAATAGTCTGTGGAGTAGACTAAAGCAAATCAGCCATGACTTTTCTGTGAGCTAATGAAGCAGTTCCTCAGAGACCAAAGAATTACAAAATGAGCAGATATTTAGGGATGTCATGGTTGAGTAAGAATGAAACCTTTTTGGGGGAAAAAGCTGAAGAGTCACTGTTCTCTTGACTCTGAAAGGCAAAGCAAGCTTCGATCTCGACTTAGACTGCAAGAAGAATTGTCCCTGACATTATGAAGGTCTCAGAAGCAAAGATGTGTCTTGCTCCTCCCTGAAGGTAGGATGTGTTTTTGTAGAAGATGCTGTCATGTTCTGCCTGCCTCTTGGGGGGTAGCCATAGCAGTGACCTGTCCCAGCAGAGCTAGAGTTGTGTGACTTCTTGCTGGGTAAAACTGCACTTCAACAAAAAAAACTCCCAGCCCCAAGACTAAACAAAACAAAATCCACCAAAAAAAACCCAGTCTAGCCGCCCTAGGGTTAGCCATCATCATCCTTATTTAATCTCTTCTGTTCTGTTTGTAACTTTAGCAAACCACTTAACTGCTCTGTGCTTTAGTTTCTTCACTGTAAAATGAGGAGTGGAGGAGTAATAAAGTTTATCTTTAGTGCAGGCATGCTTAGTAATTTAATTCAAGTTTGTAAAGTGTTCAATGGTAATTTGATTTTAATAAAATAATGTTCCTCTATTAGAAAAGGAACCTCTGCAGAAATTTATGACAAACCTGATGCTGGAGAGAGGGAGCTTTATCAGAAGATCTGCTTAAGGCAGTAGATAAGTCTCCTAAAATCTGTTTTGGAATCTGATAGTTCAGCATTTATTTGGCAGCCTGCATTCCAGATGCTTGATTAATAGGATGAAGAGTCTGTGGAGATGGTAATAAGAAATCTTGCCTAATCAGGGTGATGAATCTTTGCTGTGCTGGAAGATCATGCATTCTTTTGGACAAGCCAACCCAAACATGCAATACCACCCTCCCTAAAACCTAGGACCACGGGAAGCTCTTCCCGTGTGTTTCCTGAATGTACCTTGCGTTGAGTGCTGTGATCAGCTGTTGCTGGCTGTACATCTGGAGTCAGTTTCTGACCCACAGAAAATAAACCACTTTTATGTTTTGAAGAGATAATGATCTGTGGAATGGACTAAAGCAAATCAACTGTGACTTTCCTACGAACTAATGAAACAATCTCCAAGAGACCGAACAGTTACAGAGAGCGAGTATTTTATTTACCAGCCCCTCCATAGGAATCTGCCAACCACTCTGTTTCTCATCAGCGAAGAAGGAGGTCAGAATGCCGGTGGCATAAAAGCTGCTGGGCCAGGATCCACACACGGTGACACGGACAAAGAGCAGATGCGTGCAGCGACTGGAGGAGCAGATAAAAGAGCCATCCTTTAACCGCGGTTGCGTCAGCCAAATCACAACCAGCTGGGTTATTGTGCCGGGCATTTCTGACCCACCGCAACGCTCACGCGTGCTCTGTGCACGTTTACACGCACACGTACCCTCTGTCAAAGGCCAGGCTGATTTTTGAGCCTTCTTCTTCTCCTCCCTCTGTTTTTAGCCATTGGTTTAGTTGAGGGATGATGTAGACCTGAGGTTCCCGGGGGAGGACTGAAACTGTTGGAAGGATGAGAGAAACTGTGACTCAGGAAATTCAGTTCCTCCCTTAGTCCCAGCATGCAGTGGTGAATGTGCAGACTATTATCCTTGCAATACTGAAACCTGTTTCCCTTGGTTGTAGTTTTGGACACTGGAGTGGCCTCTGTGTCCTCTCATCTGCTCTTTGCTCAGAGGGAGTAATTTGTATTTCTAGAGGCAAGGTTCAGAAGTGCTTGCATGTAGTACCCTGCACTCCAAGGCCAACAGCTCATGCAGGGACAACTTCATCCTCAGTTAAAGACAAGTCTCAGCTGGCTGACAGGGCTGAGTTTCCCAGAGCTTGGGACTGTAGCTAGCCCACATACTAGTGGAGTTTGGACTGCTAAGAGAGGTCCTAGAAGCATCAAGGAAACGCCTGGTTTATGACTAATAAAGTTTAATGAAACTGCTTGACTATCCAGTTGTAAGCAAAAAATGAGTCAGTCTGTGCTGGTTTGGACAAAAGCAAGGAATTGACCATCCTGCAACCATGATTAAAACCATTACATTTACCACATGCCGCCAGTTTCTAATCTGTGTCATGGCAAAACTGCATTAGAAGAGAAAATCAGACTAGAATATATCCCACAAATATATTATAACATAACTACTGTCCAAGTATAAATGGCTCTGTGGAGACTGTAAAGTGTCCCTGTAGTCCTCACCACTTTCATTCTGTGTGGGTCTCCAGATGATTTGTGTACAAGCTCTAGCCAGAAGGAAATGGAGCAATATTTCTCTGTATTTATTCCCATAAGATGTATCTTGGTAGTGGGGATACAAATCTCTTGTGACTCAGTGTGCGAACACTGCAGAATTGGATGAGGTTGGGTGCTCTTGCCCTTTCTGTTTCAGAGCTGTGGGAGGCTTATCTAAGGGATCAAAGTGCATCAGATTCCATTATTTCGGTATCTATGGGACAGTATAATGCATGAATACTCTGGGCCAGTGCCTGTGTCTGACTTTTATTCATCACTGTAATTAAAGCCAGATCCAGAGCTTGTTCTGTGCACTGAACGTTAATCACAGTGTTTTATTAACACAGTTGTCGAAATCTTTAATTCAGACATCGTGTAATTTTGCAATATAGATTAAGACTAGTATTTATTTTGCCTGAATGCATTAATTTTATTTAAAGTTCAGAAAGAGAAGAGATTGCTCTCAGGTTTTGAACAAATGAGTGCAAGCATTGCTTGACTGCAGACATACCAAACTGCTAAACTGGTTTGGTCTGCACTGTTGCTTAACAAAAAGCAGTGAACTGCTGTATTCAGTGGAAAATACATAAAAGGCTCAGCAAACTAATGCTCTAAATTCAGATTTAGTTAAGACACTGAAATTAATATTTTAACATCTGTAGACTTTATTTTGTGCACTGTTTTAGTACTTGCTTAATTGCCATTGCCAGTTTCTGATGTTTTGGGATTTCCCTTGGTTGTTTTCTGTTTAAATATTATGATTTGTATTGCAGTTGCATCCATTTATCTTCAGTTTAGCTTATGAAATATGACTAAGACATTGCTTTAGTTTCTGCTTCACAGAGTTCTTTAATGTTGCATCTATATATTTGGAGACCTTGAGGCAGTTGTGGGTTGTCCCATGGAGAATGGTGTCCTTGAAAGTATATTGCTCTTCTTGGAAGGGAAGAGAATCAGTTTTAAAATTCAACTTTAAATTAACTATTAATTCTTTTCTTGGTTAGTGCCTTTTCACCTCTCAGTTCCTGGCCCTCCGAATCTCTGTGGACTGTTTTGATTGTGCTCACAGGAACTAATGAAATCCCCTCTGTAGTCACTAAGCTGAAACACAGGCCCCCACCTCTACTTGACAGTTTTTAGGGATCTGCTGGTTGGAAGCAGGCGAGGAGCACGGCATAGGTGCTGCTGCACTGAGGTCTGTCCCAGGCTGAGGAAACTCTTCCTGCCCTGGTCTCCCACCTCTTCATCTATGGCACCTTCATATTGCTGCAGTGGCTGAGCCAGGTACCCCAGAGGCTGGGCTGAGTTAGGTGGTGGCCCTTGGCCCAAACCTGAGTGAGATGCTTGGTTATTCTCCCACTGCCCTTGATTGGAAGTGGGAGCATGGTATTTAATCTGTTGGAGTGGATTCATATGAAAGCTCGCCTGGAGCTGTGCTGGGTTGTGTGTAGTTGTTCCAGCCTCCTGTAAGAATCACAGATGAGGTGCAGGGAGGGATTTTACATTATGTCTGAATATAGACAAACTCCTTGAAGTTTCTGAGACCTGAATTTGTATTTACTTTACTGTGTGGCTAAACTGCTGAAAATAAGTTTACTAAAGAATGCCCATTCTTTCTGTAAATAGAGTGAGTTTCTCAGTTTAAAGTGGATGGAGTCAGGTATTCAAACGGACAGTGTTTCATGGAGAGTTTTGTTTTTAAAAGTCCTTTAGGAAACAAAAAAATACTATCCACACAAGATTTCATGCTCCAAGTAATCTTTTATTTCCTTTAGAAACTGTATTCTTGTTCAATGAGTAACCTGTTTTTTTTCTGCCTCCCAGAAGAAGCAAGATGACCTAGATCTAGAGGTTCCTGGGGAAAAGTTCACTTCACCCTATATATAGCGGCTCCTGAAGTGTCTTTATGTAGCTGTCATTTACTTTTAGCTGATGAACTGAAAGAGAAAAGAGCTAAGTTTTAGGCTAAGGTAGGAAAGGAAGGTGTTTTATCCCTGCTTTTTGGGGGGGTCTCTTATGCACGTATCACTGCCTGGATTACAGCCAGGTGAAGGCCGGACTGCCCAACTTCTGGCTGTAACACTGAATTTCAGCTCTGTGTATCTCCTCAATATGCTGCAGCTGAAAAATGACCAACTGCCTCTGTGAAAGGAGTGAATGGGATCCTGCCTTTGTGCCAGCAGGAGTTTCTGCACAGGACTGAGAACGTGATATCCTGGGGTCACTGTGTTCTTTGCTCCGGTCAGATCACGCAGATGGAGACTCCTGCAAGCAGCGCTGCTGGCACGGTGGTGTTTTTATTGGAAAGCAAAAACTGGGAAAATGGTAGTAACAACTACATAACAGATGCTACCAAACAGGCTGTTGGTGTTGAGGGATCAGGCAAGTGTTTCCACCTCAGGGTGATGAGTCAAACGGTGAAGTGTACTGCAGGCTGAGGGAAACCTGCCTGTCCTTTTGTCAGCATAAGGCTTTTTGGTACAGGGGACTTTATCTGAGTGCATCAGTAACTTGAGCAGTTTGGGCTTCTGCAGCCTTTCTGGGGAGGGAAGGGTACTTTCCAAGTCCCTACAGAAAGTGCCTAAGGACAGCACACACTCTCCTGGGGCCTTCCCACACCAGGGCCAGTTCTGGTGGAATCCATCGGTGCTCCTGTGGTGGGCTGTGTACACCTCTGGCATGTGGAGAAAGCAGCATCTGTGTTTGTTTAACTTGATGGCAGGATCCTGCTCCAGCACTTAAAAATAATGACTTCAGCAGGCCCAGCTCAGGAATGAGCACAGCCAAAGCCCGAGGAGGGGCTCAGAGGCTGTCTTGGTGTTCAGCAGACCATTGGCTGAAACCAGGCAAAAATGAGGTGTGCCTTGTGCTCAGTCTGTGTGTGTAGATGTTTCTGGGACAAGGAGGTCTGATCTAATCATCCACTGCTGCCAAAAAGGGATTGTTTAGCTTTTCTCTCCTGTTTTCCACATGGAGCCATGTTCTCTGCAGTCACTCCATGGTGGCTCTGGTGCTTGGTGGGTCAGCTCATACCATTCAAGTGTCTGAAATGGGTTGTCTTATTCTTCTTCTGGTCAGATTAGTGAAATGAACTGACTTCCTGGTGGACATTTGATTTATCAGCACTTTTTGCCACCTATAGATTGCATTTCACTTAGTGACATCTGTGGAAAGATCTAGAGGTGTCAGATATTAGATCTGTGCTATTGCTACCAAGTATTAGAGAAACTTTGGCTTTTCCATGTTGAAATTAAGACTATACTTGGACTCAGCTGTGTGCCAGAGCATGCACAGGATAAGTATCTGATACTGGTTTGAGCAGTGAGTGTATTTGGAATGGTCTGTGCATGAAATGCAGTCTACAGTTGCCATTTTTAACTTCAGCAGGGTGGTGATTTCAGTTGAAGGGATTTTACTGCTTCAGGACTTCAAATGTCTGATGTGGATAAAGCCTTAGTTATTTATTTCTTAAATGTGATCTTTCTGGTTAAAAAAACCCTCCAAAACCATAAAAAAATAAAAGAAAGAATCTAAGTTTGTCTACCACAGCCACCTTTAAATATTCTTGAGTGCTTTTCTTTACTATTTTTCTTGTTAAAGAAGTTTCATTAGTGTTACCTAACAGTTCATGAGTAGACTTGGTAAGTGCAGGAGTGTCTGGAGCCTTGGGCAGCCTGTTCATGTTGTGCAGCAGGCTGTGCTGTCCCTTGGGACGCGACTGACCACAGTAACATCATTGATCAGCATCGTGGCTTCTGCTCTGCCTCTTTCCTCACACAAGCCTTCCAGTTACGATTCTGTGGATGGTTTCCAAAGTCTGAATGTTGCTTGGCAAGCTTTGTCACTGCTGTTAGGAGTTTGATTACCTTTGTGCATATGTATGTGAGGACTGCCAGTGTCTGTGGCTTTTAATAAAACAACCTCCTTCTAGTCTAAAATCTTTAGAATTATGTAATTGTGGAAGAGCAGGAGCTAGGCTGGCAGCCTCAATTTGACTGTCCTGTTTTATGTGTTGTGTCTCCTTATTCTAGTTTGGCATCACTCAGAGGAGGCCACTGGCTTCCTGATGGAGCCAGTCTTGCTTAAGGCAAATAAAGGGACAAAATCCTGTTTCAGAAAATAAGTTTGAGAAACAAATCTTGCTGGTTCTTCGTGCATCCACTCATGCAGCGTTATGAGTTCTCCTTGCTGGAGTAATGCTGTTCTCTTCTGTAGCTCAGTCCCCCTTGCCAGAACCTTTCTATTCAGCTTTCTGAATTCAGAACCAGGAACACTGAACACAAGCAGTAAATACCATCTTTACAGCCTTTTTGCATCTCATTGACCGTGTTGGGTCAGGCTTAATTTTTGACTTGGAGACCTACCAAAAAAAACCCTCAAAGCCACAGGAGATGGGGCTGCTGGGGCAGAGGACACCCTTCCTTGTCAGTCATATTCCACATTGCCAGGGCTGTGGGGCACTGCAAAGCTGCAGAAATTGTTTTCTGAATAAGACCACTAAGGCTCCTTGGATTATTTCACAGAATATACTGGCCAGGTTTCAGTTTGAATACAGTTATGCATTTCAGAGGGACAGAATATAACTATTTAAATTAGAGCAGTAGCTTGTGCCCTTTTTGCCTTAAAACAACTTAAGTAGTACAGCAAACTAAAGTAAGACAAATACTATTTTAAATCCTAATTGCAGTGTGGTTACCAGCAGTAAAGTGCCTGTAGATTGACACAGACTGCAGTAATGCCATGTACTCTTGTTCATTGATGGACTTAAGTTTTACTTGCCATGGGCCAAATCCTCACTAGTGGTGCAGCTGCCTGGTGCTACTCAAGCAACACAAGTGGAATTTCCAGCTAGCATATGTTCAGCAGAAAAAACTTTATAAATGTCTTTTGTTCAGCCCTGCCTTTATTCCTGCTTCTGCCTGTAGATTGTGCTGCAGGAGAAAGGGCTTGGCCAAGAACATTTGTGCTCCACTGTAGGGTGTCTTTCACCAGTGGGCTATCAAAACCCTCCCTGAGATCAAACCAGAATTCCTAATGGAAAATAATTTTGCCAAAAATTTATTTTCTCACATTTAAAGCTTTTTGTTAGTGTCTTAAACTTCCAAGTGGGCTTGACAGTGTTTGCTGACTTGGCTTCAACAAAATGAGGCTTGGATTTAATGAGCGTTATCTTTTGTATTTTATTTAAATTAGCTTTGAGTTAAACATGACAAGCATTATTGCTAGTTTTTACACTGCATCAGAGATTATATTAATTTGGATAACAACTGTTTTCAGTACAGTCTTGAAAATTGCATATTAACAAGGCTTTAAATTGGACTGGTGTCTGGACAAGGAGATATATGGATAATTTTGCATATACTCAGTGAAGTTACTTTCTGCAGACTATGGATGATTTTGGAAGACACTGGTCAAGCTTTGCCCTGTTGCCCCTACAAGGAGCCTCTTTTGATCAACCAAGAGCTAAGGCTCAAGAAGCTTATTTCACAATTCTAGATTATTAATGTAATCTTGCACCTGTTATTCTTCTACCAGATAGGTCTTTATTTGTTTCTCTGATGTTTACACTCCTGATTTATTTAGAGATCCTATATCTCTTTCAGCCTTTGTTTTTCTGGGCTAACACTTCTATTTTTATTTTGTTTATTAGCAGATATTATATTCAAACAACTTGGTTTTCCTGAAAATCAAAATGTCTCATCTATAGTCAAACCAAACAAAGACAACAGTAAAAAAAGGAAAATATTAAAATAGGGCATGTGTTAAGTGATGGAGGGAGCACTGACTGGCCACTCAGCATCTTGCAGTGAATTTCTCATGGGGGGACTCATGACAGAAGTTAGAGACAATACTGAACTTCATGTGCTGCTGGATGTTGCCTTCTCTCACTGGGGTAAACCATTCCCTAACATGAATGAAGACCTCGCCAGGAGTGCAGCACTACATGGAATGATACAAAAAAATTACAATAAGAACTGTAAGTTATTTCAGGGCTAACTTCAGTATAAAGCTTGAACAGAGCAAAGAAATTTTCTTTAACCTGATTTCTAGTCTGAAATTCTGCAGGGTACTTGCTTATGGTTTTCAGCAGACTTCATTTAATGAACACTGGACTCCTTGTTGCCAAAGTTCATGGAGAAGGCCATGCCAATTGTTTTCTACCCCCAAGGAAAAACACAGAGCTGCCCATCTCCCAGAAGGATCAGTTTATTTCTGTTTCTACTGTGTGATTAAAAGCAAGTGACAGAACAAAAAATTGTTTGCTGCAGTAATTTCTACTCATGTCTTTACTGCACTGGAGATTCGCCCATGAGAAAGGTGGTATCTCATTTAAAGACAGGAATTCAGGTTCATCGTGTTACTTTTCCTGTTTGGTTCAGCAAATCTTCTGGTGTTCCCAGGAAAGCACATTCCCTGACTTCACTTAACTGCAGCCAGCCGTGAGGAGACGAAGTGAGTTTAGTCCTGTAGCCTTGCAGGACTGGCACTAAAGGCCATGTGCTTCCCAGGTTACTCTGCTGCACCCTCTGCCTCTGGGAGAGGTCTCCATTCAGGGATCAAAGGGTGAGCTAGAAAGTCTAGGAAGATAACTAAAATGTTTCATAGTCATTGAGTCATGTTATTTCTGCTTATGAAGTTTGAGCAGTAGGCTGCTTTTTCTCTTGGAGCTTATCTAGGTGTTACAGTTACCTCTATAGTTACACCCTAATAACTCCCAAGGTAACGAGACTGGATGTCCAGACTAAATGTCGTAAATTAAACGTAAAGAATTCATAGGTTTTCTTGATAGCTGTTTTGCAGGAGCTGTGTGTATTTTTCTTTTTTACCTCCCAAAAAAGCTCAGTGTTACTCCATTCTGGCGTTTTGTCATGACTGCAGTTTGTGTGAGTATAAACTGACAAAACTTATTTTAGTGAGCGTGTAGGTTGCAGCAGGACATGGTTATTCCACCCTAAACATTAATGCAGGAGAATAGAGTGAGTACAAGTGTTTCTTTATATTTTCATAAAGCCTGAGAGTGTTGGTAGCATGTTAATGACATTGGGCTCTAATTTCTGCCTCAGGGGAGCAACAACAGTAGCATGAACTTCATCCAGAGTGGTGGAGCTACGCTTCAGTACAGGACCTGAGCTGTATCTTTGTCTGTGTGTGTAAATGTTCTTGGTAAATTAGAGCTTTTAAATTTGCACAGACAAATTTTGTATTTCCACGAGACTTTCTCAACTCCAGCTGTAAACCTGCCTCCTGTGTATCACTGTGTTTAGTGTTCAGGGTTTCTGGTGTTCCTCACACAACGTGAACGATGGGTTGTTGTGCATGGATGAGCTGAGGCTGGAAATCTCCAGGCTTTGCAGCTGCCCTCCTGTGGGTGTGTCAGGGTGAAATGGGGCTTTGTCTTCCAACCAGTCAGTCCATATTCGGAAAAATGACCTCTCTGTTCTCATGTCCCTCCTCTCAAACAGTTTTCTGTTCTTCTGAGATTTTGTGGCAGCCTGAGCCATAATTCAGGCAAGTACTTAAGTAGCTGCTCAAGTGCCATGTCCCTGGTAGTATTTGAAATCCTTACTCAGTGTGCTACTGGGGCTGTAGTGGGGACATTGGTAGATTTTTATTGATTCATACAGACAGCAGGATTAATCCATTGTGGAAACTCTCAAGTTTTGCTTCAGAAAGGCAGTTGCATGTAAACAAAGCCCTGTCCTCCATGACAGTGGGTGTAAGCAGGGGAATGACAAAATAGAGGTTTTTCTTCATCCCATTGCAGCTGAACAAGGTGAAGTAGGAGCTGCAGAGGCTGGGTTGGTGTCTGTGCTCCTCATCTCCCCCCTCACCTTTGCAAAACCTTGAACTGCTTCAGTTCCTCCTTCAAACCACCTACTCTGAGAGCACCTGTGCTGAAACGGACATGGGTATTTTTGGTGTGAAACCAGCCCAGGCAAGATCCAAAGATGAGGGTAAAAAGCCCCACTATGCCATAGATTGAAAAGGCTGATTAGCCAGGTGTTTGCCTGTACAGTTAGTGGTGGAGGTTGTACCTTATTTATCTGTGAAGCTGAACATTTGCAATTTGTCCTGCTTGCACCAGCAACTGGCTGTTTCATACATAGCAGTTGTCTGGTGACACATAAAAGGATGACCAGGTGCCCATTGAACTGTCTGTGCATTTAAAACTTCAGAATAGTAGGAAAAATGTGTTCTGGAAATATTTCACTTGTATAACCAACTCCTGAGAGAGCTATTTATGATTTCTCTACCTGTTCTTGGCACAGGCTTTTTTTCTGTTAGAAGAGGTTTGACAGTTGCATGAGATCACACTTGGATTTGTGCCCTGCGAGCTGAAAACGCAGAGTCATTGCTTGCGAGGACAAGACTTAGCTGGAAAAAATAGAAACATTGCCCTTGTGTTCACTGCTAATACTGCATCGAGAAGTGGAGCTCTGTCAAGCTTTAGTGTGCCTTGATATTCGTGCAGTCATTATTTGCTTATAAATAGAGAACTGCTTTAAAACAAAACCCAGCAAATCAAGAGATTTAGAAATATTCATTTAATGCCTGGGACATTCCTTTAAGATTAATAAATGACTGGATGAGAGGAGCCGATAGGCTGATGTGGTGCCTCTGGCTATTTACAGCTGCTGCTTATTAACTCAGAGATGAAATAATTAATGTTATTATCAAATGATGCTAAACAAATAGATGACATTTTTTGTGTGTGCTCATTCTCCCTGAAGTGGGAGATGGCAGCGAGTGGGCGCCTGGGGGAAGTGTCAGTGTCCCTGGAGCACCCTGAGCTGTGCACAGCCCCAGGGTGCTGCTGGCACCAATTCAAACCCCAGTTCCAGGCTCAAGATGTGGCTGAAATCCCAGAAAACCCCAGTCAGTTTCGCAGGATCTGGTGGAAGAGAGGAGCTGTTGGCTGGGTGGATGGTAGGGACAACTTCTCCAAGCCCCCTCACTGGCAGCGGCACACAGAGACTCGGGCTGTGTGTGAGGTGCTCCAGTGCATGGCAGGTGTATGTGGGGCTTTCCAGCAGGCTGATGCAGAAACATGCTAAAAAACCCAAAAAAGCTGTGGTTATGCTGTTGCAAAATGCAGCATTGTCAGGAGGCCTCCTGGCTGCCTGTGCACAGTCCCCTGCTGCACTGAGGCTTCTCACACACCTTGATCTCAGGGGTATCCACTGTCCATTAGAAATTCAGATGCCAGTAAGAAAATAAAAAGGCCTGTGGAGCTGAGTGTACCATCAAACTGCCAAGGCGTGGCAGCTTTCTGCTTGAGCAAGCATTCGTAATTGAGGATGGCTTTGTTAAAAAGGCAATTAAAATATTTCAAATTGAGTACAAAGCTATGATGCAGTGAAATATAGCACAGATTCCTGGGTTTTGGAGCAAACCCTGCTGTCATGGGCTGCCTCACTGACACAGTCTCACAGCAGGTCCCCACACCAGCAGTCTCTCTGCTGCAGGTTTTCCTGCTCTGTGGTTACACAGACCCAGCTCATCACCAGCCCCATCTGCTTTTTGAAGCTTTTCTGCAATAGTGTGTGGACTGCTGCCCTTTTCTCCCCCAAGTTGTTTATCCTCAGTAGAGCAGTCTGTTTTCTCTCCTTTCCTTATGCTGTGCCAGAGCTTTTTACTGCATGAGATTCCCACTCTCCTGAGTCCCTGTTTGCTGTGAGGCCTGATGGAAAATTCTTCTGTCAGGTGTGGCAGAGGTTGCACTGTGTGAGAGTCCTGTGCTGCACAGTCCCTGTTTGCTGCCTGTCCTGATGGAAAAATGTTCATCGTGTTTCTGCTTGGCTTCCCTTGCTGTGGGAGCCATTGCTGTCCCACCTTCCCAGGCTCTGGCACAGCTTGGCCTCATCTGCTGGGCCCCAGTGAGGGGAAGGTCCCTGTCAAGGTTTGCAGCAGCCCTCTCCTTGCTTCTTCTGTGTATTTTGGTGAAGTAACAGACTATAAAAAGAACAGCTGTGTCCTCTTTCAGACCTCTCTTGGGTGTTTGCTTCCACCTGGGTGGCTACAAAAAGGCAGTTTGTGTCATGGCCCAGGACAGCGCATGAATGAGGGGCAGATGATCTGAGGGAGCTGCTGCTGTGCCTGTTTGTTGTTGTTACCTGTGTTACCTCTTAGCTGAAGCTGAATGACACCTCACAGGGACCTTACCTAAGGGTGATGTTCTCAGTCTGGCTGGGACTGTTGTGTCTGTTTTAGTCCTGTTTTAGGAACCTGATGCAGGAGGACCTGCGCCCCCCAACAGGATGCCTTTGGATGTCTGTGGAGAGGAGCTTTAGGCAAGGCTGTTAAACTGCATCCTGGAGAGTCCTCTTTGCCCAAGGAGGTGCTTGTCATGTGTTGAACAATAACGCTCAGCCTAGAGATGAGATCACTTGTCACTTGATTTCTCTGATCTTTTGATATTCTACTCAATCTTTTTATGAAATCCTTTCCTAGTTCTGCATAATATTTCTCTGCTATGTGCTATAATGTTCTCATTAGTTCAGACTAGCACTCTTAAATACACACATATATATGTCTATTTACACACTGAAGTACAGCCTATATTTATGTCTCCCCTGATAGATTGACTGCTCGTGCATTCAGCTTATGTGCATTTTCATGTTTACTCTCTGGCTTGGCCCCTTGTCCCTTGTGTGTCCTCTTGGCTAATTAAAGCTGATTTCCATAATTTTGCTATCTTGTTCCTGAAGTCCTCAGAAGGGCTGTTTTGTTCTTAGAATGTCCATCAAGCTGACCTAATTCTTGCCAGAAGATATATTTTCACACTCTTGCTATTTTTTAAGTGTTTGGAGTCAGGTTTTCTCAATTGGCTTGAGTCCCAACAGGGGCACTCCTCCCATTTTCCTTGCGTGCCTGTTCCCAACTTTCCCAGCTGCTGCAGGGATCTCACTGGCAGTGGCAATGGCTTGTTTGCTTTCCATGAGGGGAAGTCAGTCGCAGCAGTGTCCTTGGAGCCATTGCAAGGGACGTGGCAGGACCCACAGTCCTGAGGCAGTGCTGTTTGAGACCAGCTGCAGTCGGCTGTGCCCTAATCCCCAAATTCCCTGAAATGGCACCATAAGCAGGGGCTGCGTGTGCTTACTCAGCTGCACTGAGCCTGCTGCTTCAGTAGCAGTTCAGGGCACAGTGTGCACTGCTGTTCCCTCTTGGTGCCTTACGTTCCCCACCTGAAGTCCCTTGTATCCCTACTCCTCCCTGGGAATGCCTGTCCAGTGATCCATACCCAGCCCTTCAAGCAGCAGACTTGCACACACTTGTCAGAGTGATGCAATGCTTGGGGAGCTTTGGGGCAGCCCCACGGCTCGGGTGGCAGAAGCACGTGTGAGCTTTTTGTACCCGGGGGTGAGTCAGAGCCTCGGGTGGTTTGGGGTGTGCACAGGGACAGCGTCTGGGACAGATCCCACGTGTCCCACATCGGGGAGCAGGGCAGGGTGTGAGCAAAGCCTGTTTGCTGCTGCACCCAGGGCCTGCCTCAGCGAGAGTCACAGTTGCCTGCAGACTCTGTGTGCTCCCAGGATGATCAATACTACCATATTTTAGCTGTTACCCCTTCGATTTATACTGTAAACAAGTTGCACTGACTGATATTTACCCTTTGCAGAAAGCAAACATGTCTAGAGGAAGTGTCAACTATTCCCCAATGTCTGTGTGGACTTCTCATGTTCTGTCAGCTTTTCCATCATAGCTTCCCCTGTCTCTTGTGCTTCAATGCAGCCTCCAAAAAACATGTTAGCTCCATTCCTTTGTTTGGTGTGTTCTTTTTAGTTTTTGCTTCCTGCTACCCAGCAGTTGCAGTAAGTGAGTGGCACATGGTAGGTTCACTTTACCTTTCAGCAGAGGAGGCAGTCTGAGCCATTTGTTTTCAGACTTTTCCACCTCAGAACTGTTTTCTTTCCCCGAAAACTTCAGGTTTTTATTTTCTGCTAAATCTTTCAGTTTTCCAGCAGTCACCTCACGTGAACCATAAGTGCTACATTTAATGCAGCCATAGCACTGTGGCAACTTTTTGCTCTTGTCAGGCCTAGGGAGGTGTTTCTGCAAAAAACCACTTGGCATAAGTGGGAGAGAACATGTACCAGTGACACAGATGTGGGGTTGCTTATGGGGTAGGATGATCCACATTCACATGCTCTTTTTTCCACCACCAGCTGCAGAATTGATTGCGGTTCTGCTAGATTTTCTCCCTACCCAGCTGCTTTGCTTTGTGGTCCCTGGGGTTTACCAGTCTCAGGAGTCTGCATTTTGTGCCTGAGTGTCCTTAATTTAATGTTTAGGTGCAACTGTTCTTTCCTGGCTTCTCTCACTGCAGCAGCCTGACAGAAAAGCATGAATTTTTATAAATTGTTTATGAATCTTTTCCTTCTCAATATAAAAAGAAGCCTATTAAAATAAACATGCTGGGAGCTGTAACAAGAGGGCTTTGTTATCTCTCAGAAGTTGTGGCCTAATGCTGTAAGTTGAGCCATCAGTGAGGCTGTCTGGAGGGAAAGAATCAGTTCTCTGGTGAGCAATTTACTGGTCTGGGACATGTTGCTGTATAAGTTACTGACTTTCCTGAAAAAATTCACACTGATGTTTGATGGGATCTCTGGAGAAAGGAACAAGGACACCTAAAACTGACACAAAGCTGGTGAACAAGAAATCAGCAAGTGCAATCATGAGTACCCAGTGTTGACGCCCTTGAGTTAGAGAAACCTGCTGTGCAGCCTGGAAATGTAAAAACTGGCTGTGTCAGGAGATTGTGCTTCCAGGGAGTAATTACTGCTTTTTAATTACTGCTTTTCCCCTACAACTCTTTCTTGCTAGTCTTTTGTATTTAGGTTTGCCTTGATGGTTAATCAAATTTCAGAGCAGGTGACTCTGCAGAGCTGCAGGTGATTTCCATCTGCCAGGTGAGGCTGGGTTTGCTCTGGCCAAGCTGCACAGGCACTGCCAACTGTTTGTCTTGGCAGTGGGTTGGCAGCCTTTTTGGGTTTGTGTGACAGCACAGGGATGAAACTTGAAAGTCCTTTTCTCACGGCCCTTGTCACTGTCTAGGAAAGCAGCAGGCAGGATGCATCTACTTTGTACCTCCTCTCTCTGTCCCAGCCCTATTTTTGGTAGCAAAGCTGAGCTCAGGGGACAGGTGATATTTTAAGAGTCAGCAATCAGGAGTCACTTTCTTTCATGGTTGCTGCTCTTCCAACTCTTCAGATATATTTATTTCTCAGTAATTTCAGTGGAATAATTGTGAAGAATGCACTTCTCAAATGGAGTCAACAGCTGAAGAAACAGCACAGATCCAGATCCTCTCCTGTGTGTGAAGTGGTTCCTCAGTCTGTTGTTATATTAATTACCAACCATATTTGCAGTGCCCAATTCCTACAATGCCAGAATTCTTAGTAATCTTTCCTTAGGACCACCATAGTGGGAAGTGTGTGTGCACTTGTGTCTGATCTGTCTGTCCCAAATGTCCCCTCCAAAAGGGAGAGGGCAGACGAGGGGATTTTTCTTTCAGAAGAACTTTTCAGTGTTAAGTTGCAGTTATTCATACTGAGTGACTACGTGTAAGCAGAAATATAAAAAATGGGGTAACAATTTCATTACATGATGTTTTATAGCAACTGCTATTCACCTTTATAAATTAACTGCTCTCTTCTGTATGGCAGAAAAAGGCTTTTATACTTGGCAGGCTGCTTATAATATTCTAAGGATTATTAAAGTAAGCTGTAGTTGTCATATAATGCACATTATAATGGAGCATGGTTTTACATTAATGTGTCTTGGGGGAGGATATTATTTCAGAATGTGTATTCACATATGGATGGAGTTTGAATTTTTCACCCTGATCAGAATGACATTCACAGAAAAGGTCCCTGGACCATCATCCCAGCAAGTTCTTTATGAGTAATAAAGTGGTGAGAAGAGAAAATTTCATCAAATTCAGCAGGAATTTTTGAAACAGACCTTGAAGAGCACAATTTTTTTTTTTCTCACCTCCTGACTTCACATTTATAAACTGAGGTTGTTCATATTTAGGTGAGTTATTTGGGCTCCCTGCTCTGCTCAGAGTGACAAAGCTGGGGAGCAGCCAGGCTGAGCTGTGTGTAGGGGTGATGAGTGCTGCAGTGGGGCTGCACTGTGGTGGGGGCTGGTGTGTGAGCCAGGGCAGCTGCCTTCAGACATCCTGTTCCAGGCAGGACATGTGCAAGTCGAAGGGATTTCAGAACAGAGCTGTGGGAACAGCTGGGGAAATGCAAATGGAACTGTTATATTTGCATTAATTAATTAGGCAGCGACCGCAAGGAGCGTAAGTGCTACAGCTACTGGTTTAAAAAGTGTGAAAAAGATGTAGGATAACATAGTTAGGGAGGTGTTTGTCTCGTCTGTCGGACTGAATTAAGAGATACACCATTGATCTTGTGATAAAATGCAAATTAATATCCCAGGGTGAGACACACAGCACTGGATTAGGTGAGGAAGAAAATTTAGAGATGGAAACAAGGCAAAGCAATCAGTAGAGGAAAGCAGAGGCAGTGGACAGGATCTCAGGGGCAGCAGTGAGGCTTTAACCTTGAACTATTTGGTGTTAGGAATTATTCATCTCACCTTTGACCATCCTGAAAGGATAATTTGGGCATGTTCGTGCAATTATAAAACAGCAAACAAAAGCCCTGATAACATACTGCTGATATGTGGCATAGAGGGATCTTAAAATAATCTTTATCCAGGGATTAAGAGTTTCTGATCTACCACTGACCTGTTTTCAGAGTATTACAAATTCATGGTACTTGCAGAAACAAGACAAAAAGGCTGTAAAACAAGAGAAAAGCAGATTTACAACAGCATAAGTTACTTTTCTAAGTTGCATTAATGAGGACGCTTCAAAGTAAAAACCACGCTTGGTGAAACCTTCTTTTTCTAGCCAAGAATCCAAAGTGTGCCTGGAAATCTGTGTGTAGAGTTTCTGGACCTTTTAGGCCATGTGTGAAAATGGTTTTTTTCATTAGGAGCGAGAAATGCAGACCTCCAGATGCCCTCTTGATTTTTTTTCCCCCCCCCAAAGGAGGAGGAGCTGGGGTGAGATGGAGACACAAATGCTGCTGCAGTCCTTGAGTCTGAATTATGTTGCTGTTTTTAAGGGCTGAATTAGCATTGGGAGTGAATGATTTCTGTGCACAGAAAGCCAGGGAAACTTGTGCTGATACCACTGACTTTGTGAACATAGAGAAAGTTGTGTATCTCCAGGATTATGGGCATCTGAGGTGTTTCATCATTACTAAATTCTTATGGGGAAAAATAATTGACTAAAGCAAATTAAGTGCCAGAAAGTGATTTTTATTTCATTGCCTGACAGTAATATGTGAATTTGATTATTTGTTTTGGCCTTTTCTAGGGGTTTTCGCACAAAGTAATAGAGTTAGCATGAAATTTCATCTTAGTTTGAAGTGTCTTACATCTTTATCAAACGATAAATATCACAGACTTTGGCTAGAAGTTCAGTATTTTGTAATTGTGTCTGCACAAACATTTTCCATGGTCGATAAGAGAAATGCGAGACACCAGAGCAATAAATTCATGTTCGTCTTCGGAGTAAAATAACAATTACTTGGGTAATACAATCTTTTTTATATACACCCATGTCAGGGGGCCCCTGCCCTGGCATGTGAGCTGAGTAAGTCTCGAGTCGCTCCCCTTGAGCACCCACCCTGGAGGAGCAGGACCTTGGTCAGTGAAAACAGCTTTTATAAACTGTGAGGGATTTGCAAGGGGGTGATAAACCCACACAGGACCAGCAGCTTGGAGTTATTGTCGGGTGTTTTAACTCCCAAAATCGCTGCAGGGATTGGCTGGTGCAGAAATGCAGGGCTGCAGCTGCCACGGGGCTGGGCCAGCTGGGTGAGTGCCCCAGGGGCTGCCAGGGGGGCAGGAGCCCAGCCCCACCCTGGGGTGGTGGTCAGGGTCCCCTGGGGGAGCTGGGGATGGCACTTTGCAGTCAGAGAAACCCGGGCTCTCAAATTCTCATGAATAAATAGTTCCAAATAGTTTTAGAATCATACTGGTACGAACACTCCTTTTCTTTTTAGCTGTTGGAGGGATAGGGCTGGTTTGAAAGGGTCAGTGTTGATGTACCCTATAATGTGACACTGCACCGTGTGTGGCTGTGTGCTTCATTTCCCTGCTGCATTCATGTGCAGGGCTCAGCTTGGGCAGCCTTTTAGCAGCAGTCGGGAGGGGAGATCAAAGTGCCACCAGGCAGGGTGTTCAGTGCCTGGGTATCCAGTGGTCTCTGTGGTTTATTTACAGTAATTTGTTCTGCATTTTTCACAACAGCCACACCAACCCCAGCTCTCTGCATTCACAAGCGTGAGGACATCGTGGTGAAAGACACCACCATTTTCACCCAGTTACTCCTCTGACAAGAGGTTCTTGTCTAGAATGTGAAACTGTAGAAGCCCCCAGCTGGCGACTATAAATTCCTGCCTTAATGGGCTGTGTCAGACACGTCGGGTGGCTGTGCCGGGAGGGAACCCGAGACTGGATGCCAAAGGGAGGAGTTTCCATCCAGCAAAGCATTTGTGTGCTTGGCACGCCAAGGGCCGGGGTGCCTCCAGCCCCTCTGCAGGGGAGGTGACACCCGGGGGAGAGGGGCACTGCACAAGTGGCTTCCCCAGCTGCAGGGTCCCTCAGTGGTCACTCACAAGTGCCTGTAAAAGACTAGAACAAGGGAATGAGGTTTTGTTCTTGTCTGGCCTGTCACAGGTTTAAAAGTTGGATTTCCTGTCCAAAACTTAACCAAAGCCATTGTTGACTGGGCAGTGTGTGACTGTCGCTCACTTCAGAGCTGTCCCAATGTGACTGTTCTAACTCACAGCAGATTCTTACTTAAACTGTATTTTCCTTTTGTTGTATCATTTTTGCTGAGATCATCAGTTTGCTGTTCTTCTGCTACAGACATTCACTGTCAGTTTTCATTGCTACTTTAAGACCTTTTGAGGATCTCTTGGATATTTTCTCCTCCTGTTTTTGCCTTTCATTGCATTTCTGCATTATCACTTGCAGCCATGGCTTCAGCCAGGGGAGCTCTATTAAGTACAATTCCCTCCTCTCCTCCTGCCCACGCTGGCACCAGCCTGTGCTGTGCCTGTGGTTTGTTGTACTGCTCCTCTCTTTTTCCTAGGTGGGAAGGAGGGTACATCCCTCTCCAGTGCTGGTTGTTCTCTACATTTGTGTAACAAGTGAAGGAGGTAGCAGTAATATCCTGCTATTGCTTTAATAACGTCTTCAAAGAAGTACAGCAAAGCCCTGGGAAAAAAAAAAGTTCCTGCCAGTTTGTGGTGTTAAATTCTTGAAACATAAAACCAGGACCAGGCTCTGCTTCAAGCTGAAGTATTCAGTGTAGAGGGTCTGCAGCATTTGTCAGGGGAAAATACTTTATTTGCTGTATTTTGCTGGCACCAAAGGTTTCTGAATACTGTTATATCTGACAGGCCAGCCCTAGGTTCAGCTGGTGCTTTTCTCTGTCCAAATGATGATTAGAGAATACTTTAGATAATTTAAACCACTAAAAGGCAGCTGATCCAAAAGAATTCTGTGATCCTGTGAAATAATAGTTTAGAGTAGTCAGGAAATTAATCACTTGGAGAACCCCTGGCATTCTGTCTTTTGAATCTTCTCATAATTCCTCTGAGTTCTGCCAGGAAATGAGAAGGGGAAATCCTAGACTAGCTAAATGAAGAGATGACTATGAATTTTACCCCACAGCTGAATTGCCAGTGGCAATGTGTTCAATGAAGAATTGCCAGGCAGACTTGTATCTGTAATTAGCATTTCTCATGAGCAAGGGCTTCTAATGCTGGGTGGCACCAGCAAGAGGCTGCTCCCTCCTGGTTTTCTCCTGGCCTTCCAGGAGTCCTGGCTGGCTGTCCACGTGCTGTGATTCCTGGCAGTGGAAGGAAAAGAGCTTTATTGGCTTTGACAAATGCAGTGTTACATGTGGGAGGTGACCTGTGGTGCCTCAGCTGCACACACCTGCCCTGGCCTCAGCTTTCACCAGTGTCCTCTAAAACAGCAAATTTGGCATTTGCCAAACAGATGATTCAGTGCATTGTGTGTCTGATGCAGCTGGTTTATTTTCAGACACATCTATAAGTTGAAATTTTTTTTTTTTTTTTTTTTTTCTGTTTAAATGGGTCTCTTGCAAGAAATTGCCTCCCTGTTAATAGCAGATTTATGGCTACTGCCCAATACTGTCCTAATAGTGTATCCTGTTCAAAATTGGTATTTATGTACCAAAAAATGCTTTAAAAGCAAGTAAATTAAATACCATGTTAATATAAATGTTAGTGGAAATATCTGATCTAAAGTTGATTGATATCCAAAAGAAATTTCTCAGAATGTGGTCAAGGGAGGACTGCATAATAGCTATATGTTTCCCGTATTTCTTTTGAAAATACATACCTCAAACATATCCATAGCTGATTCCAGCTTGGGAGAACTTGTAAAGTCATACTAGTGTATGAGATGGAACACAAAACTTGGGTTACTTACTTAAGCTGTTGTTTGTGCTGTCCAGGTAACATTCTTTTAACACATGAAAATTAAATCTACAGTTCTAGATTTAAGCTTGTGTGGCCCAAAGCAGTTCACATCCATTTTAGTTATTACAGAGAAAGTAAAACCTTCCTTTCTAAAACTTATGAGAGTAACCAGTATCCTCATCTTTCCAAAGAATTCTTCCTAAATGTAAAAAGAAGATAAAAATCATGGAATCTGCTTTCAGATTTGCAGGTACTGGGGGCTCTCCCTAAGCCCTTACAGTGCTCAGTTCTGTACCTTAGCGCTTCACCAGGTGCCTGTAAGGTTTATTTGATTGCTGGCTTGTGGAGTTTCTTGTCCATGTGTCTCCTGTTTGAACAATTCCTGGAGATCAAAAGCTTTTGCAGAGAACAACCACGAGCAGCTCCTTGCTCAAACACTGCCCTCGATCCTCTATCCTGTTCTCATTACAATTATAGCCCCAAAACCGCAAAGTAGGAGTGGGAGTTCCTGCAAATATTTGTAGGACTGTGAATCGCAGTGTGCTGTGGGAGGCTGGCACAGCTCTGGGGCGGATTTTCACGGAACCATTTTGCTTGCAGGAGCAGGTGCCCGTGCCTGTGTACCACCCCACGCCGAGCCAGACGCGGCTGGCCACGCAGCTGACGGAGGAGGAGCAGATCCGGATAGCGCAGCGCATCGGCCTCATCCAGCACCTTCCCAAGGGAGTCTACGACCCCGGCAGGGACGGCTCCGAGAAGAAGATCCGAGAGTGAGTCCTGGGACACAGTGGGAGGGACGGGGTTGTTGCCTTGGTTTGGGATGCTACCCTGGGAAACCTGACCTTGTCATCCTGGTTTGCCTTATTTCAGGGGCTGGGATTTAATGTAGCTTTAAAAAAAATAAATAAAGTCGTGCAGAGGGTTTGATGTGGTGAGTAGCATCCCTGCTGAGGGCAGGGGTTGGAACTCCATGGCTCCAAGATCCCTTTAATCCAAACCACTACATCCATCTGAGGCTCTTTCCTTTATCTCACACAAGGCTACTCCTCACAGTATCTACAAATACTAAAAACATCCAGGAATAGATATTACACTGTTTTTAATTTCCACGTTGGTAACAACAAGCTTAATATTTTATTTTTCCCTCTTCCAGATGTGTCATTTGTATGATGGACTTTGTTTATGGGGACCCTATCCGATTTCTGCCGTGCATGCACATTTACCACCTGGACTGTATAGATGACTGGTTGATGAGATCCTTTACCTGTCCATCCTGCATGGAGCCAGTGGATGCAGCACTGCTTTCATCATATGAGACTAACTGAGCCAGGGTTTCTCTACTGAACCTTCGAGGAGACCATCCACTTCAATGGGTTTGATCCTTTTGTCATTCAGCCCAAAGAGCCAGGAATTAGGAATTAAGATCATGCACAAAGTATACATTTCCTAATAAATAAATAAAAAAAATATTCCTGAATGGCTGCAAATATTGGAAAACATAGTATTTTAGAGACTATAGAAAAGTAGGTTGTTATTTTTAATGTAAAGCCTTGACCCACCATTGTCTTTTAATGTTTGTTCTTACACCCATATATAGGAATTGTGTAAAGTGTTACAGCAACTGTAAATGTTTAAACTGCGTGTATCCAATTTTATTAGCAGCAAGATAAGAGTATTTTTTTCCTAAATAAAGTAACCAGTTTTGTTCTGATTCTTTTCACAAGTCCTGGCATTTGGGTCAAGGCTTTATTGAAATCTACATTTTATAACACTGGCACAAAGAAATAGTTTTAAGCTTGTTTGCACAGTTCTTTTTCTTTTTCTTTTTTTTTTTTCCATTGGAGATGGAATTCATTGCCTTAGGTCTTTTTAATAGTGTATTGTTATTGTTGGGCTGGCTCTATGCTTGAAAACCAGTTTATTTATAACCTGTTAAAAGTGCTATATTTTGTTTGCAGTTAGGAATATGCAGACTTCAAAGTGATCTCCTAGCTTATAAGCAAACTGAGATGCATTATCCCTTTTCTACAAGTGATACAGATTATGAAGATATGACACAAGTCCTGCAGTGAAATTCTGGTTTCATGGGTTTTTTTAATAATGTCCTTCAGTTTTGATGAAATAACAGTCCTTAAACTTTAATATGTGACCTTTAACTTTATCAGATTAAAAGTGGGCCAGATGAACAATAAATAGTTAAGCTGCCATCACTGAAAAAAAAATAATTTGGAACTAATGTAGCGCTAGCATTGATCACTTATTCTATTTTTTCACCCTAAAATGGTTGTCTTGGATAATAGCAAATGGATACTGCATCTCTCCTTCTTGTAGTTCTTAGGTTATCAGAAGTTAAGAATAAACATACTGTATCCCAGTCTCCTGTATTAAATGTATCTGTTGAGCCCTGCTGGCTGGCACATCAGTCCACCAAACAGGAATGAATGCAGAGAGGAGAAAAATAGACTTTGTTCTGCACATAAATGCAAAGTTTATATAAACACAGAGTGTCAGGGTAGCGGTGGAGGGGCACACAGTCCTGCTATAGCCAGAATGACACAATTCCCTGATTTCTGTAGCAAACAGTACGTGCTTGTTAAGAGAGGCTCCAGCAAAGATTGTAGCTCTAAAGACCTTTTTCCACTCAGCATGATTTTCTCCTTGTTTCTTCTCCCCCACTCCCTTGCTGTACCTACTGTGACTTCTGTGCATTCAGTGCCACCCTGACACAGTGAGAAGCCCTGGTCTCATGAAATGAAACACAATCTCAAGTTAACCACAGCAAATTGGGGGATATTCTTGGATTGTGTTTCAGATGTGGTTTGAGTTCTTGATACAAGAAGTTGTGTTTAAAGACCCATGTCCTTTGAGGACTTACTGCATTTGCAGTAGAGGAGAATTGTAACTCTGTGGGTTATGGATAACTGGTCAGCACAATGGAGAGTCAACATTTGTTTGTTATTCCTGCAGCTGACAGCACCCTGCTCCCTTAGAGAAGAGTTCCAAGGAGCAGTCAGAAGGAACTGAAAACACTCTGCAGTTCTAGTTTCACTCAAATGGCCACACATTTATCTGGACACAACGTTTTGCTGAATTCATGCATACCTAATTACATGGATCCAAATCTGGGAAGAGAGACCTGAAGTTGTGCAATATCATTGTTCCTTTTCATCATTCCATGTGTGTTCCTTTGTGTCCTCCTTTTTGTCTGTTTGTTTCAGGGGTTGGGTTCTTTTTTTTTTTTTTTTGGTAAAACAATGTCCACATTAAGTATTCATTTCTTTATCTTGTTAAAACTGGCAAATGAACAATTTGAAAAAAACAGTGTTGTCATGGTGGTATTAATCTTTATTTATTACAATACTTGATTAAGAATGATTTAAAAGAAGTAGGAAGTGATGGGTTACTGAGCTGAATGCTTTCCTAGGCAGCTGACACCTGAGCAGTTGAACTTTTTAATACTGATACTGACTGGGCTAAGGGAAGAAATTACATTTACTAAAATACTTGTTAAATAGCAAAAAGGTATGAAGGGCTAAAACTGGAGCTGATGACACATGACCATTCCAAAAAAGTTCAAATTTTAGCTTAAAGACAAATGTGTAAATACAACAAATAAATCAAATTATTTTTCAAGTTTTTAGATACAATACTGTTCTGGGTGATTTCGAGTTCCAAGAAGAATTTATCTAAATTTAATGCAAAATAATGTATAACCTGAATTCTAGCTAATTGTGGAATCAGATCAGTGTTTTATTTCTACCATCTATAAGATGAAGATATATTTACCTCCTGTCCTAGAGGTGTCTAGCAAATTACTTGCACTTCAAACACATGAAGACAGTCCAGCACAGCATAGCTGTTCCCAGCTGGAGTCTCCTGCAGCTGAGTGAGGGGAAGGAGTTGGCTCTGCCTCACCTGGACCTGTTCGCCCAAAGTCCTTCTTATGCCAGGGTGGGCAGGTCTGTAGAAAAATGTCTGCAAAGCAGTTTGAAGGAAAAAAAAACAAACAAAAAAGCCTCTTAGAGCCAGTGTGTGCAGGTACCTGAGCATGGAGGTGCTCAACAGCCCTCAGGAGCTGCTGCTGTGAAGCATTTCCATAGGGCTGTGCAGTGTGATGGAAACACTGAGGGCAGTGATGGCATTTGTAATTCAGAGCTGGCACTGGCACAGCAGCCCTGGCACAGACCCTGCTGGCTGAGGGGGCACCAGGCTCCATTTCAGCAGCACAAGGGACAGGGGCTGTGAAAGCCACAGCCCCAGGTCAGTGGCACCACATCACTGCTGCCCCTGCACAGAAACTGCAGGGAGGGAGGGAGCACCTGCACCCAGGAGGCACAGCAAGGATCTGCTTGGTTCCACTTGCACATTAGAGTAGGAAATGGATTTTGTTTCCTGCATGAGAGGGAAACTCCCACAAACCTGAAGCCAGAGATGTAATGACAAGTAAGGAATACTCAGTTTTGTACAGATCTTCATGCTTAAAAATTCTTGCATGCTACAGGAATTACCACTTTAATAATTTTACATCTAAGGATGGTAATCCTTATTACTTGTTGCCAGTTCGTTATGTAAATCTGGGGGAGAATCATAGATAAACAAACAAACCCAGCCCAGAGCATTTCTTTCTAAGGAACATGAGCCACATAAGGGTTTAAAAGCTCTTACAGTCTTGCAGCTTCCCAGGGCTGAAAGCAGTTCCGTGTTTGGAAGGCTGACAGTCTCCCTTTCCAGTGGCAGAAGGGTACATTTCTGGGCTGAGGGATTATGAAATACCTGAACTTACTTCAGTTGCCACAGTTTCAGGACTTTGACATTTCCTGTCCTTGTGCAATTGTGGTAACGATGAAAATTCTTTTGAGTCAGACTGCCAGTGAAATAAATAACAAGATGGCTGAAGCTAAACATACAGGGGCTCTCAGCAGTTAAATCCTGGATTAAAAGGACACAGGAAAAATGTGGATGCTGGCTGATTACAAACAGAGTTTGTTACAGATACCACATTTTTATTAAAAACATACATTCTAGTTGACAGCCTATAAAACACATGAATAAAATCTGTTCAGAAGAACCCTTCTTGACTTAATGCCCAGAATAAAAATTAGCTTCAAGGATTAGCTTTTCCTTTTATATAGTATTTAACTTTGAAGAATATAATTTATGCTAACCATCCTTTGTAGATTATCTTGCATTTAAACCTGTTCTGGGATAAGAGTTTGGGGCTTTGGAATTCTTGGTATGAAATGCAAAGTTAATGCTTTGTGATAAAGAGAACAGTCTAAATGCACTCTGCTAAAGCATCTTTTTGATTTAAGCAGAAGAAATAACTTTATTTTCACGCTAGCAACTGATTCATTACAACATTCACTGTGCTCTGACACTTTGCTAAGTAAAAGCTGCAGAGAGGAGTTTATAATGAAGAAATCCTTTGTGCAGAGCCCTTTCTGTTCTCCCACAGCACCGAGTATTTGCTTACTCAGCAAGAGGGGCCCAGCCACACGGAGCGTGCACAGAGAGCCCCCAGCCCTCCTGTGTCCTCCTGGCTGGAAAACAAGCAGCAGAAACCTAATAAACCTGCTCTTTTCAGCACCAACACCTACAAAACATTTCCCTTTCTTTCCAGGGAGGCATGTCAAGAGCTCTGCACACAGCAGTAAATGTTGGATTCACCACACGGGCCCTGGCTGCCCACACTGAGCCCTTTCCCAGCCTCACTCTGCTCCCTGGCTGCGCTTCTGCCAGGGTTCTCACTGCACCACGACAGGCAAACTTCACCTTTTCAGCCTCTTTTGCCCACACTTCTGCCACGTTAGCAGGAGCTGCCTGTGTAATCCAGGATTCACGCTGGGGAAGCAGATTGAGGGAGGCAGACAAGGCAAGAATTCAAAAGGGGAAAGGATGAATCACTCCCAAATCTCTTCTGAGCAGGACAGAGCCATCCCAGGCACTGTCCCACTGAGGCAGAGCTCTGCTAGTCCAGAGTGAAAACTGATGCCTTCAAATCTAGAGCAGAAAACTGCATTTTTGTGAGGTTACCCCACTGGAGGACTCTTGCTAGATTGCATGTTTGCCTTGGGATTTCATCTTCTAGAATGCTGCAAACTGCACAGTCCTGCAGTGTGATCCTACTGCAAACCATTAGTAAAGGCCTTTAACCTCTGCATTTTCCTCAGCATCACCAAAACTTTCTTTTCTTTTTAAAGTATCTTGCCTTTTTAAAGTCCTGAATTTAATAAATAGTTCAAGCAGTTAACTTTTCAAAAAGCTTTGGCTCCAGAACCTGTTACCACTGTGTGTGAGTATACATACATACATAGATGTTTTATGTATATTTATATAGCTTTTCTTTATGTATGTGTGTGTGTGTGACAGATCAAACAACAGAGCTGTAGCAAAGACACTGTGCATGGAATTCCTGCTGTTCCTTAGAAATGCCAATATTTATTTGCATCAGTGATGAGCCCAGCCAACATCACAGAATGGAAACCTGACTCAGGTATCCACAAGCCATAAGAATGAAACGTAAACCAAAATTTCACAAAATTGCATCAGACATTGGAATAATCTCCCCAAGCAGTGTTAGCTCTCTCAGTACTGGATATTTCTAAGATTCAGCTGGACAGGGTACAGGGCCACCTTGTCTAGCCTTTACTTTTGGCAAGAAAGGCTGGGCTAGATGATCCTTGAGGTTCCAACCTGATACTGCCTCTATGACTGGAATATCAAAACTGTAACTGGCCCTGATGTTTGCATCTAAAAACCTCTGCAGCTGCACAACCTTGGTGGTGGTGAGAGCAGTGCTGGGTACTGTACCCAGATAAAAATTACACTGAACATGAGCCATGTAATTCTAGGATCCTCTGGAGTTCACAGCCTTGCTTCACTCCCCAGAATGATTTACAGAACTCCACTGAGATACAGTTCCTGTTCCACATCTGCAGGCATCTCACACCAGCACCTTCCCCAGAGCATCAGGGAAAGCACCACATTCACCAAGCACCAGCTCCTCCTGGGACTGCCCCTGTGACACAGCTGACACCAAGCATGGCCCCAGGGCTGCAGCACTGCAGACAAACATCCCACACAGCACCAAGGATGTTCTTACCTTCACACCTGTGCACTGCAGGATGAAAGGAATAGGAAGAGGAAAACTGTCCAGAATATTGCAGCTTCTGCCTGTCTTCTCTTTCCACCACATCACTACATTACTTCTAGGCCACAGGCCTGAAAGTGCTGCTCCTGTACTTTGCTAGCACAAGATAAACTTTTCTTTGCCTTTTTTAAAATGGAATCAGCCCATAAAAAGAGCATGCAGGGGGTTATAACTGTTCTGGTTTATATTCTTCCTGTAAAATAGCCAAGGAAAGAGAAAGCAAGTAGATTTCCCTGCAATGCATAATTCTAAATAAACATTTTGCCTATGCTTAGCCAGCAATGAAAATAAGTAGGTCCTGAGGTTTAAAAAAAACACAGAAGATAATGGAGCACAGCCCAGTTCTACAGAGTCATCACTGAATCTGAGCAAACACTATGCAGAACTTTACAACAGTGCATGCAGGTATTTATTAGCCCTGTTGCTATTCATAAATCTTGGAGACAGGGATTGACTGGACATGTCCTTAAAAGAAAGAGCTTGGATTTTTTTTTTAAACACCTGAAGCAAGCCTAGATAGCATCTTTAAAAAATATTCTATGATGACAAATCATTCAATTAAAACACTTGCTAGTACATGCTTTGCACATCACCTGCTACCAAAATGTATTTGCAGAACATAATGAGAAAAGAAGCAAGTTCTTTTCCAGTCTGTTCAGGTCGCCCAGTCTCATTCATCAGTGATGTTGCCAACCATTACCCATTTTCCTGTAGAGCAGTAAACAACATGACTCACCTCTTTATCTTCTCCTCTTCCTCCCAGAGGGGAACAGTGTTGAATGCATTGTTTTGGTCATTTCATATACATTTGCTTTGCTGCTGTGTTTTTATGCTTGAGAAGGCAAAGAAATGCATCTTGCAGGTGGAACTGGAGGCTGAGTGTTGTATTTGAACTCCTGGGAGTGCTTTCTGCATTCTGGGACTGACCTGTAGGAAAGTTTTGTCTCACATGGACAAACATTACTTGATGCCTTTCTTGGGCCAGAAGCTGTCTGCCTGTGAGCTTTTAGTGAGCTTTTAGTCTTGGACCCAGACCATAGATAACTAAAAATATTAAAGCACTCAATACAGAATTTAATGCCAAAACCAGTGTGAAATGGGAGGAAATGTTTGATAAGATCCTGTTCTACGCTGCTGTATTTCATAAAATGCTGTTTCCTAAGCCAAGCTTTGAGATGTAAACAGCCTGAGGCCGGGCACAGCCAGAAGGGGACAGTCCCTGAACCCATCCCTGCTGGCACGTCTGAGCTGTGCATGGCAATTGAACTGTGTGTCAGCAAGCAAAGCAGGCTCCTGTGACACAGGTGGAGTTGAGCAATCTTAAATGTGTGTTTCCAGATCACAGTTTCATGGTTGTGACTTCACCAAACTCTCTTCTAACCATCCAGAAAAGCTGTGTCCAGGTCCAGCTCCAGCCCGACATCCTTCACCCAACAGTTTGTATCTCATCTCGTGTTGCTCACAGGAGCAGGAGCTGCTGGCTCTTCAGCCCCTCTCCTCCCTCAGTTCACCTTGCACACAGGGATTCCACATCACAGAGCTCATCACAAAGGGATGCCCCTTTTACTGCCTCGCCCTTCCTGCCAGCACCACTTTCAGGTGACAGCATTGTCCCATGGGCCACCACGGCTGCTGCTGCAGACATCCAGGAAACTGAGTAGGAATTTCTACCCCTCCCTGGTTACTGGCAGGAAAACACTTCCTAGTTTAAAAAGATACATAGAAAAAGAAATAAAGTTTGCGGGTTTTATGATAAAAGTCCTACCAAGTGCAGAAAAATTTTCTGCTGAGTAATTTTTGGTTTTGGGTAACATCTCTGGCTTTGCTGAGGATGTGGAAAAGCTGATTGCAGCAGTTGTTGGCTAAAGCTGGTGCACAGAGTGGGTTTCTCAAGCATTGCTCAGACAGTTCAGTGTTTGAATGCAGCAGAAACTGCTCCTTCTGCAGCTGAGGTGTGGACTGTATCCATCTGCAGTCATACTTCCATTTCCTGAATCTTGGGCCATGCTTCAGTCTCTGCTGTGCAATTCAATGACAATATCTGCTATTTCCTGCTGAGTACCTTGAGGGGACAACTCACACCTTTGTGCTTCCCCTGATTCACTGCATTTGGGACTCCAGACTGATGAAGCAATTTACTGTCCTGCAGAGCTGCTCCAGACACCACACAGCAGCTGCTGGAGGAGCAATGGAAAAACCAGCCCAGCACTGAGCTTCCAGCCCAGACTGACCCCAAGGAGTTTGGATCCCTGCCATGGAGGAGCACCAAAATGCAGGGACTGATGAGTACAGTGATGTTGGGCAAATGTAACACATAAAAAAACTTACACAGTGACAATGTACCAGACCTTCCACTCATCTTCTCCTCAGGTGAATCCATATTATTACAGTCCATAAATCCTCATTGCATAAGGAAGGTGATTATTTGCTATGGCTTGGGAGCAAATGGGGAGCCAAGGAGTCAAACATCACAGTGAACTACAAAGCACTCAGCTGAAGCTGGAGAACAGGTCCACAGTGTGACTGGTGCTGGTGTTTGGAGATGACTCTGAAAATCTTAGGAAGGTTATGAAAACCACAGGAAAATCTTGGGATTTTCATTGCTGCAAAGCATCAGGGAAGCTGGCTGAGTATCACACAGTACATCCTTTTGTGATCTAAGATCAGGCAAAACCAAGTTGTGGGTGAAATTTCAAAGATGAGAAATTAATCTAAACTCAGAAGGATTGTTCACTTTCTGCAAAGTACAATTTATGCTAATTTTCACATGGCATTACTTGCTTAAAAGATGCTAAGGATGCCAAAATATTTGAAAAGGACACAACTGGAAGAAGAGGCATTATATGCATGAAGTAGAACAAGAAACTTTTTTTATTCTATACAAAGAATGACTGAATTTTTACACTGAAGTTTTGATGTGCAGCAATGTAAATAGCATAACTGTTTATACTGAATTTTAACTGAATCGAAAAATTTATCAGAACTGAATTTATCTGAGAAAGTCACTTTAAAAAAATGCATTCTTCATCTATGATTCTTAACTTGCAAAGACTTTTATAAAGGGCATATATTTTTAAGACAATGCAAGTTCTCCATGTTGAGGAACTGGTGGTTCTGTCTCCTTGCATATTAATCTACAGTTATAAAACAATTTAATTTCCTTTGAGGAGGCAAAAGCAGAGCTATAAACTGTCAATTTTCTCTTCTGCTGGGAACAATCACTTTAGAAAGGATATGCACTGTGAGGTACATAGATATGAATCCTCCTGACAAACATCTCCATTGGAGAAAAAGGGCTGTCAGAAGACCTCCCATCTCCACCCATCAGAATGGGCAATGGGGAAGAAGCTCTTTCAAGAGGGAGGTAGAAGTGTGCCCCAAAACCCCAGAGGCATACAGACATGGAGCTAGCCTGGAGAACAGCAAACACGAGGCAAAGCTGTGGCACCACTGACTTCACCAGTCTTCCAGCAAAGCAGGAATTCCATGGCAGCATTGGAAAGCAGAGCCAGCTCACTGCTCTATTCTCAAAGCCCCTAACACAGAAAATCTCCCAAAAGATCAATAAAGAGCAGAAAGATAAAGGGCTGTCCTCTGTGCTGAGGGAGCCTCCTCAGCACAGGGAACATCAGCTTTGTGCAGCAGGGACATCTCAGCTTGGGAATCCCAAGAGCAGCCACTGCAGGAAGGGCTGCACTGTCCCAGTAACTCCTGTTGCTCCAGCCACTGCAGCATTGCCATTTCCTAAATGACCTTCAAGGACTTGTGCTTTCAATTTGACATAAGCTTCAGATCATGTTCATTCTGACAAAAGACATTTCCTAAGAACCTCCCATTGTCAAAGAAGAAGTGATGCAGTTTTATGCCATCACCACCTTTCCCCTCGCAATCCTCAGTAAATTAATTCAGCTGCTACAAGCAGCAGACTTGATAGGAAAACCAAACTAAAGAAAAAGTCAAGGTATTTGCATAAGGGAGACCATCCTTTTCACCAGCAGGGTTCTTACAGAAGCAAAAATGTGAAGAGAATAGCTTCTCCTGGTAAAGAGAAGTTTTCTGTGCACAACTAGACATGCCCAGGATCCAGAGCTCCTCCCTGCTGTGAGATTTTCTCCCACCATTCCAACTGAGCAGGTACTGGGAAAAAGCAATGCTTCCTTCTCAGCTGTTAGCAGTATGGATGCAAACAAACATTTAGAACTAACAGATTAAATCGGGAAATCTTAAAGTTTTGCTGTTTGCTCTTTTTTTCCAATGTTCCCCTTTCACTAAACAAGCTACAACATAATGTTGCAAATGCAAGAAAAAGGCACACAATTGTAAAATTAATTACACAAATGTAGGTGTGTGTGTCAGAAAGCCACTGTTGGAAAAAACCAATATTTTTCAGGGTTATGGTTGGTTTGAGAGATTTTTTGCCATATTAAAAATTAATTACACAGATGTAGGTGTGTGTAAGTGTCAAAAAGCCACTGTTGGAAAAAACAATATTTTTCAGGGTTATGGTTGGTTTGAGAGATTTTTTGCCATATTATTACACTAGATTAATGTTTTATGCATCGCCTTTGAAATTTTAAGTTATTTGGTTTTTCACTGACTTGAAAGAAAAGGAAAAATAATTCTAAAGTGTCAGTAATTTTCTGCACCAAAGTTTGCAACAAACAGAACATCAAAGAAGAAAAAGTTACGACACTGCCGAGGCTCCACAGTGCATTCCATTTTCTGGGGCGGATTTGGCTTGGTGCAGGGCAGCTTGAATTCTGAAATGTGTCCTTGTTTCCATGGAGTAATTCTTGTAGTTTTGTCTGAAACAAAAGAAGATCCACTCCGATTAATATACATTTTAAAAACATTTCTAAGTTATATTTGTATTACAGTTTTAAGCAAAACAACAGTAGACAGCATAAAATTCTTCACAAGCTCCTTTGTTGCCTGCTCTAAAATACAAGGCATGTGCTCCTGGCCAAACAATGCAGCTCTTTGTTCTTTATTTGTAGTTCCACTGTCTGGAAATTACCAGAAAAATATAGCTTAGTAAGAAATTGAATCTGGTCCACTCAATCAAAATATTGAGTCCATATTAATTATCTGTAACATCCACTTAGTTTACATTCAGAAATCAGAGCAATTTTTTCCCCCCTCAAAGTGTAAATGACAGATTTGAATACAAATATTTTCAGCACTTAAAGAAATAATTTTAATAAGTCTGGTTTATTTCAAGAAAGTAAAGAGGAAGGGAGAAAAAAAAAGAGAAAAAAAGAGAGAGAGAAGGGAAGCTGTCCTGACCCAGAGGAGGGAAACACCCCATCTCTATCCTATGGTTGGCAACAATGTGAACTCTGTGTGTAGGAAATGAAGGCAGACAATTTGCTGCTCCAGAGCTTGGAAAGAGAACGTGGGCACACACCAGATTCCATATCAGCTTTTGAGGAGCAATTCACCATCCCAGGAAAAGACTGGCAGGATTTCCACCACACACATCTAGCACCTAGCTCTGCACTGTCACCTGCCTATAGCTTCCTGTAGTTCTGTCATGCTCTAAAGAGTTACTGGAAGATTCAAAGAACCTGTATTTCCATGGAAAAGCTTATATTGAAAAATGAAAATTTGCCCCAGGACCACATAGAAATTGCAGATCCTACTTAGTAGGAATTAACATGTCACCTCCTACAGGATGGATACAGAATCCAGATACAAAAGAGGATTAGACCATGCTAATTTTCTTGTAGAAGATATTTGTCATCTTTACAGAAACATAACATTAAGTATTAAACTCTCTGTATCTTAACAGCATTTCAGTTCTGAATTCATAATTCAAAGCATGGCAGCGTGGTATCTGTCTGTGGCGGTGCCAGTCTCTTGGTGAAGACAAGAAATTCCATGCCCATCCTACACCAGCTTATAATTTTATGTATGCAACACCCAAGAGGCTAACTGAGAAAAGGAGGTGGCCAGGTTCTGCTGTGTGCTGATCTGAAAAGCCCTTGGAGTTTTTCCTTCAAATGAAATCAATTTTGCCATGCCGAGCCTGTATTTCTCATGAGTACACTGATATTCTTGTTTGTAGTTTACAGTCATACAAATAGAAATATTTCCATGCATGACCAAGCCAAAACTGTTTATCATCTCGTCCCACTCTTTCTCCCAGAGCTGAGGATCCAAGCCAGCAGCAGGATGTGGATTTAGGTCAGGCAAATCAAACGTCAGGCACCAGCCAAGCGCTCGCCTGCGCTCCTGCCAACTGCAAACTGAATTCTGCAGCCCCAGCCCCACCAATGCTCTGCTCTCCCTCTCGTGGCTCCTGAGACATTCAGTGTTGGTAGCTGAAAGCTCATAAACCCAGAACATTTTAATGCCACGGGTGGAAATGTAAGAGCTGTACCCTTACTGTGACTGACTGAAACAAGGGGGTTTGTAATGAGGGCAGGTTTGGGGTTTTTTTGGTTGTTTGTTTGGGGTTTTTTGTTTGTGCCTTTTTTTTTTTTCCCAGTCATTACAGTTTTCAAGAGTTCTTTGAGCACAGCAAGTGTTGAGTAGCAGCTTTCATACACTGGGCACAGCACATTTTTTAGAGCTGCCAAAGGTGTTTGTCTGTTAAACCAAACACCTTCTCCTGAGAGGACCTGAGACACTCAGAGCTGCCAGGGAAAGATGCAATGGCCAAGCAGCAATGACAAACTTCTGCTGATTGACTTGGAATCAGCAGCTCCAAATCATTCATTTCTACATCTCTTGTTAAGAGAGATTTGAACAGAGGAAATGAGGACAGGTGTGTTTTGAGGAACATGAAGCCAGCTGAAACACTTTCCACTGCACTTTGCTAATGCAATATTTACTGCTCTTGATGTCTTCCATGAGTCTACAAAGAACCAGGCTCAGTAGCACAGGAGACTAAAGATTGCAATATTTTAATTTTTGTGCTGACAGGCTTTTGGCATAATCCTTGTTAGACTTGATTTGCTACTCTGACTTGCAGAGTTGCCTGAGTTGGACAAAAAGCAACATAAAAACTCTGTCTGACCTCTCTGACCCAAGGGCAGGCATCAGTTTTGTAGCTGCTCACACCCATGGCAGTGACTGCACATCTGGCCTCATTCAGGACCCAGGCAGAGGTGAACTACCCTGCTGCTGCTGGGTGATTGAAGAGGGGGAGAGTTGTTTGGGTTGGATTTCCTCCCTCCCCATCACTGCCAAAATTTTGGCTCAGCAGATTAATAAAGGTTCAAACAGAGGCAAAACTCATATTTTGTTAATTTTATAACAAAGAACACACATGATCAAGTCCAACTTCCCATAAACCTACTTTGCTAGAAAAATCAATCACACAAAACAGTAAAAGCAGGTGTTTTAGTTGCCTTGATGCAGATGAAACAATACAAAGATACCAAGTGTAACCTGAAGCATTATCTTAAATGTATTTCATCAAGGAAAGGAACAGGCACTGCTGGCCATCAATTTAAGTAATGCTATTTTAGCCATAACACAGAGCTTTGATTAAATTTAATACATCTTTATATGAATAAGCAAATATACGACAAAGATTATTACATTTTGTTACACATGGATTATTTCTTATGAAGCCTTTGACATTCTAAGATACTTAGTTTTTTTGGCTCTTTTTTCAAGTCCATGACTGAACAATTGCAACAGCTACCACTGGAAAGGCCCAAACCAAAACTAAGGCACGCATGCACCCATTGGAAAAATGAAATTAATTGCCATGATATTAATGAAATTATTCTGCTTCCTGCTAACCAGTGAAACACCAAACTGATCCATCAGATACCAACACAGGCGTTTCACTTACTTTGCTTTTTCCAGAAGTTTTATTGCTTCTTCTCTTCTATCCTGGTCCAGATACAGTATTGCCAGCTCCAGCAAGGCATTTGGAATTAGATAATGGTCATATTTTATCTTCTTCTCACTGCATTGGAAAAGAAATAGCCTAGAGACCTTGAAATGATATATTGTTTCCGTCATTTACCCGCTCCAAACACAAATAAATAGGAGATTAGCTAAGATCAGAAGGAGCAATCAATCTCTATTACAACACTTGTCATGTTCTCTATCCAAAGCTCCCTCCTGGGTTATTAAATGTGTATTTTGCATAAGCATCCTACGCAGTATGTATAATCTCAGGATCAGAAAATAATGCCTTATTATCAGGGAAAAGTTAGAAAAAGATGACAATATCATGAGCTCTATCCATGTGAGGTGACAAAAAGAGGTGCCATTCACCACATGATGTGCAGAAGGTCCCAGTGTAATCATGCTCCCACCTGTCTCTGCAGAGTTTGGTTTTTTGGGTACAGCTTCTTCATGACTGGGAAGAGGAAGGGGGCAATAAAAGCTAAGTGGCATCTGAAAAATTGTGTGCATCTACTGTCCCCCAAAAAGAAGAAGATACCTCAATTAAAAATATTTTAAAACAAAATAAAAAATGGAAGATTTGAAATACTTCAACACATGGCTAATAACAGTGGAAATTAAAATTGAAATACCATGGAGCAAACACTAAAGATACTGCAAACCTCTCCCTTCTATTCATATCATGGTTGCATCTCCTCTTACTTGAAACTCAAGAGCTCTCCTACATGCCAGGTATGAAAACTTACTTTAAATAGATGTAATTAAAGTGGTCTTCTGCTTCTGAGATCTTGCCCAAATGCTTGAAGCATAATCCCTTTAACAGCTTGATCACACACCGATCATCTGCCAGTAGTTCTGTAGCTGCAGGAGGAAGGAAATGGCACATTCTAGAAAACTCTACAACAGAGAAGACTTTCCTGCCTGTAGGGAAACTTTTCAAAGGTATGTGTGAGTACAGTCCATCTATGGAAACACAGTAAAGAACTAGTTGGTGAATTTAATTTAATGCAGAGACAAACTCACATCAACCTTTTCATAAATTGATAGAACTTTGTCCAAAAATTTGTTGGGCTGTTCTGTACCTCCCTACTCCCACTGTGGAACAGCTGTTCCACAGTCTTACTGCTCTGACAGCTAAGAACTCATTTAAGGTGTCCATTTTGTAAATACTAAAGTCCAATTTGCAATCTCTCAACCCTTTGTCTTTATTGCCCTGTACAGATCTTTTGCTTCCTGACTTGTAGTCACACGGCCTATTCAGGGGCAAGGATTCTGTCAATTCTCCACCTCCATTTGGCTAAATAAAAATATGTGAAACTTTGCTACCTGTACCTCACATCTCACCATACCTTCTTTGGAGTTTATACTTCTGAGAGTCTTTACAACTCCACCTAGTTCAAAATCCTTACTATCAAGAGTCTTTCTCCATCAGAAAATTTCTGCATAATGAATTTCAAAGAAAACTGCTGGGTTTTTCATAGCCAATCCATATAGGCAGCTTATTCTTAAAATTTACAGGCAAAATTTTCAGCTTGGTTGCCCATTTCCAATTCATTAAATACGCCTGAAAACAGCAAGTCAATATTTTGAACAGGCAACACTTTAAATTGGTGGCATGTTTAAAATATATCCCACTTTTCAATTACATGTCCTCATAGTGTTCTACAAACATGAATCTGCTACAAATCCCTGCAAAATGCAGCCTTAGCCACAATTTGCCAACTAAGAAAAAAAAGGGAACAGGGAAATACTTCACTTATTTAAAATGATGAAACAAAATGGGTGACAAAGAAGGTGAATAGGTCAAAGGCCTTTTTCTTAGATGTCACCTTCACTGAAAATATTTTCCCATACTCTTTTTCAATTAATTAAAAATAGATAGTTTAGGCAGTCTTTCAGACAACCCTTTCAAATCTTGTGTAACACTGCACAGAAGTCCAAGGCCCTAGAAAAGACTGCAATGCAGTGTTTTAGCCTATATTCCTTTGTCAACAGGGGCTTGATCCTTTTGCAGGAAGGACAGTAGTAAGATCAAATATTGGTCAAGGAAAAACTGACAAATGCTATGCAGACTGCTTGCACTCCCACAGGAACTGGGAAAGACTGACAAGAAATGAAAACCAATTCAATTTTCTCATGGATTGCTAATTAAAGAGACTGACAGAAAATGTAGTAGCAGAAGCTGTTTCAGTTCAATCCCATATTGTGCTCATTGACAGAAAGGCCATCCCTGGTGTCCTGGATTTCTGCAGCACACTGGTGACACCAGAACATTCAACCCAAAGGTCACATCACAAACTGACAGCACTTTTAAAACAAAAAAAACAAGTCCTCTCCTATTTATCCTTCAAAATTGAGGATAACAAAGTCTGAGGGTGACAGACCTTCAGGATCCAAGTAATGAAGTCAAAGAATATGCTGATGTTGATCTAACAAAATAAACAGACCTTTATCACATGTCATAAACCATTCCTAACACACATCTGTGGATGGAAAAATCACTCACTATTATTGTAAATAGTTGCTATCTTAAAAATAAAAAATATTCCTATCTGCATAAATAGTTTATGGTTTCATTATATGTGTTCCTCCTGTGACCCAATTAACTTCACTAATGAGTGTGTTTCTATTCACAGATAATATCTCTAGCTATTGCAGTGTAAAATAACTGCTTAAACTCTACCACTGGTTACCTGAACTTCTTGCCAATGCTTCTTCTGCTTCATTTAAAGTCTCTAACATGCCTTCTGTTAAGTTGGGACATTTTCCAATTACAGCATAGCCATTCCAGATATACATCATTTCCTGGGGTCAGGGAGAAATGACAGCACCATTAATTACAGCACTGGATAAATGTAGTTGTCAATTACTTCAGTTTATCTCTGCATGATGAAAAAGTTACAGGTTCCTTAAATAAAGTCAGTTTGTCAAAATGCATTTTCATTGCAACTGAAAACTTGTTACACTGTTTTTCAGAACAAATTAGACCTGGAAGACACCTCAAGTGTCACTTACTGCAAACAATGCAAAGGAAATTGCTTGAACAGATGCAAACACATTCTCACTTATAGAAGGCAAGTACCAACAAAACAGACTTAAAACATTCACAGCACATGGCTAATTGTCCCTTCATTAAGGTTTACTCTTGTTTTTCAGTTCTATCTTAGCAAAGGCAGTAATATCCATAAATACTTCCACAGAAAAATTATGAAATCCCAGGACAGCAAAATAAACCAAAAAGAAAACCAAACCCTCTAACCTTTAAGCCAAGTTTCAAACAAACAGACAGAATTTTAAATCTGAACTGTAAACTTCTGACATTCCTCAGGTTTGTTTGATGTTCCCAAAGAAAGCAACTTCTTTATTATTCAACTGTCCTTAGAGAAAGTTTTATTAAAAACTATAGGCTGAATTCCTATCTGCTGTTGAGTTTTTTAGAGTATATCATCAAATGTTCCTGTTGCTACTACCAATCACAAAGTGAAAGATGAAAACATTATATAGACTTACAACTGGCCTTCATGACATTATTTAACCATAAAATCACAGAACATCCTGAGCTGGAAGAGACCCACCAGGATTGCTGAGTCCAGCCCAATAGCACCCCAAGAACCCCCCCCTGTGCCTGAGAGTGTTGTCTAAAAACCTCTTGAGCTCTGTCAGGCTGATGTTGTGACCAGTCCCTGGGGAGCCTGTTCAGTGCCCAACCACCCTCTGGGGTGGTTGACTTTACCTGATATCCAACCTAAACCTACCCTGACACAGCTTTGTGTCATTCCCTATCACTGATCACCAGAGAGATCAGTGTGTCACATATTTATTCTATTTATATTCTATTTAAGGTCTACATGACCTTATCTGTGTGTGCTAATTTAAAGCATTTGGATTAAATTCCCATATAGAACAACTGAATTGTGGAACTGTGGCACAAAAAGCTGTCAGGCTAGAATAGCTGAAACAGCATGTTAACCCCAGTTGCTGTTGCTTTCACCATCTGGTCTCTGCTGACTGGAAAACCTGTGCTGAACTTACTGGACCTACTGCAGATTCATGAATGTGGTTTTCAAACAGAAGTATTCAAACCACATTTATTCAAGCTAAATCTCGGAGCTAAGACTTGCTTGAGGACTCACTCTTTCCAGCAAGTCTCTTGATTATGAAAAGAAAAATCCTGGAGAGGAGATTCTGTCTCCAGCTCCACATCCATGAAGTGCTTTTATCTGTTCAGCTGCGGCATCTGCTGCCTCGGAAACGCAACTGCACAGCAGCCAAGGAGCCCGAGAGCTCCTGGTACAGAAACCTGCTCTGCAAATCCCAGCAGGACAGCCCAGCCAAAGCCCAGGTGTGTACACTCCTTCCTCTCTGAAACCTGAAAGGCACATCAAAGTTACCTAATCATTTCTCTCACTTCAGTCTTACTAGTGGAATGTGGCCCCTGGTGAACACCCATGCTCTGCTGTAACAACTATTTCAGTGTCACATACTCCTGGTGGGCTGGGGAGTGGTCTCCAAATGTTCTGGCATTTTCTTAAAGAATACTTACTAATTATCCGTCTCCTTCTTAAAAACAAACAGCTGAAAGCACTGTAAGTGTTAACACCACTGCACTTGGCAAATTCAGGGACTCAGAACCCTTTAATGTTCTTTTTCACATGTTCTTTGCAGACAGATTTTTGTAACTGCAATGGGTGCCTCATGCAAGCGGCTACAGGGAATAGGCCAGCATAACAGGGGAAAATAAAAAAAAATTAAAAAAAAAAACAAAGCAAAACAAAAACCCCAGCAGTTGCAGTGGTTTTCTGGGGTGGCCAAAGGAGTCAGTTGCTCCATCCCAGCACCCATGAGCTGCTCTGGAGAGCACCAAACTGCAAACATTCAGGGGCACATTAAACAGCTCCTTACATGCAATGCCCAAACCCTCCATTGTTTCCTTGACACCACCCCTCCTTGTACCTTATAGTGCTCTGTTAGCAAGTGACACCACAGAGGAGACCCAGGGCAAAGTTCCTCCAAAGGGGACCAAAAGAAAGCTGCTGGGAGCACGCTACTCTATAGCTGGAATAATGAGTTACACATGCAACACATTTACGTGTCACAAACAGCTGGCTGAGTTCCCTGTGGCTGGTGCATGCCCCAGTTTTACAGCATTCCTCGCATTCATCTGGCTTTGCTCTGGGAACATTCCAATCTCCTGCAGAGGTTTTACCTTAGAAACACGGAAAGATACTATTCCAATTATCTCGGGTTTATTTCTCTAAATTACAAAAATGTTGAAGAGGGGTTGTGTGTGGGTATTTCTAACTTACCAAAGGTGGGACAGGCAAAGGAATGGGGTTTGAAGAAAGGTACCGTCGTGCTTTCCGAATTGCAAACTTTTCTGTGGGCAGAGATTTCCCTGCGATTTTCAGTTTCAGGCTGGGAACAATCCTGAAAGTTTAAAGGAAAACGTAAGGTATTTTTCCCCTGTGAACCTCTGAGATGAAGACATTCAAAGTTAAAAACAAACAAAAAAATCAAACCAAGGAGAACTTTTAAAAGCTGTTACACACTGGGCTATTGCTACCTCGGGGAAGCTGAGCAATACATACTCACAAAAGCTGTCTTTATGCAGGGCACGTTTATCTCTAGGCTTCCTCTTTAATCAAGCAGGAGGAGAGGGACTCTTCCCCACTGAAAGATTAAATTAGATGATGCACCTGACTTATAAAGGGCTCATCTCTCTTCACAGACTAAGAAAGAGGCAAACTAGCTTTTGTCTCCCCATTCTCCCAAAGTCTAAAACTATTCACTTCATAATGGATTTCAAATTCAGTGAAATGGGTTTATAATGATTATAAAAGACAGAGAAAACTTGAAAAGAGTAATGTAATAACATTTTAGAAAATTAGGTTTCATATAAAAATTGTAAACTCTAAAGTAACCAAATTTTCTTTGCCCCAGGAAGCCTTTTTGAGCTTAAACATTACATTAACACTGTGAGGTTATCTCACTGTATTTATAATGCATAGATTCACTTGCACATTTAATTCTTTCTTACTTCTCTCAGAATCAGAACCCAGGAATCAAGTTGTGCTGATGTTCCCACTAAGGAAGAACACATCTTGCAGCAAAATCCATTGAAGGCTTTCACATCTTACATTCCATTTTGATTAAAGGAAGCAACTAAAAAAGAATGTATTACATGGAACAGCAGCAGCCACTGTATGGCCAGGAGAAATCTGCTGTCTAAAGTCAGGGTCCACTTTAGTCTGAAGGATGTTTAACTCTGCAATTTCTTACCAATCCCATGCTATTTGCATAATAATTTTGCCTCTGTTTCCCCAATGCTGTGACATAAAAAGACTGTAAATTGTTGTAACTACGAGTTTGCAAATTTTACCTAAATAATTCAACTTCGCTGTCTCCAAAAGGACTGCAGTCATCTGGTCCAAACATACTGAGATAAGCAGCTTTCATGTAAATGTAAGTAGCCTGCAAATGCAATGAAAAATCTATATAGAAAAATTAATTTACAGCATCATCTTTATTCATATAAAGCACAAAATAGCAACATAAAGGGAAGAAGTTGCTGCTTTTGCTCACAGTCTTGCAAAAATTTAGGTAAGAGATAAGTATTTTAGAAAGTGAGTATAGAATACAGATTTTAAATCATGTATGTGTTTGTTTAGTATGTATCAGCCAATAGTTTGTGTCCAAATTCCAAGAACAAATGTCACAATTGAGTAAGTTTTTAATAGGACACAGCCTAGAAAACCTAAGATAAGGTCAGCTCAGAGAAAAGACCTAATAATATACAGTCTCTGTGTCCTACCACAACTTGGTAACATATCCCAAAGAGTAGGTTCTAGAAAACAGTCACTGCCTGGAGTTCAGGAGAGCAGACTTTGGCCGCTTCAGGGATCTGTGTGGTAGAGCACCATGAGATAAAGCCCTGGAAGGAAGAGGGGCCCCTGAAATCTGGTTAATACTCAAGGATCATCTCTTCCAAGCCCAGGAGCAATGCATCCCAAAAAAAGAGGAACTCAGGCAAAAACTCCTGGACGTCCACATGAGTGTAAAAGGATCTCCTGGACAAACTCAAGACACAAAAAGGAAACCTACAGAGGTTAGGGATAGGTAGCCCGGGAGGAATACAGAGAAATTGTCTGAATGGCCAGGGATCAGGTTAGGAAAACTTAAACATCCCTGATGTCTGGCCAGGGATAGAAAGAGCAACAAGGAAAGACGCTATAGGTATGATGGTGATAAAAGGAAGACTAGAGAAAATGTGGGCCCTCTCTGGAAGAAAACAGGAGACAAGCTTACCCCGCATCTGGAGAAGGCTAACTAACTCTGACTTTTTTTCCTCAGTCCTCACCATCAAGTGCCCCAGCCTCTCTGCCCAAGTCACAGAAAGTTGCAGAGAATGTGAAATGAACTGCCTAGGGCAGGAGAAGTTTGAGCTCAAGACCTTCTAATGAACCTGGAGGAGCAAAGCTCATGGATCCCCAGGGGAGTAGTGAATGATGTTGCTGAGCCCCTGCCCAGCATATCTGTGAAGTCAAGCCAGTTCAGGAAAACTCCTACTAACTGGAATAGGGGAAACATAACCCCCATTTTTAAAAAGGCAAGAAGGGAAGAGAAAAGGAGGAGAGCTACCAGGGCTCTGGATTGAAGAGCTCCTCCCTCGCAGATGCACAGGGATACAGGCGCCACTTCTAATTGCATTTATTACCCTGGAGGCACCACCATGGCTAACCTCACTCACCAGCAGAAGAGCTTTTATCCAGGGCATAAGGAAAGAAATGGCAACTTGCACCATTAATTGCAACATCTGATGACACAACCAGTCACTACACAGCATCTTTAACAAGTTGCTCTTCATCTATCAGTTGGGCCCAAAAGATTTCTGCTTGCCCACCATCTGTTCAGATTTGGATGTTTGCAATTCCACATCATTCTGCAGCAGTCACAGCAGGCCAGGTTTTACTTTACAATCTACACCCTCAAAGCTACAAAAAATCAACTCAACTTGCTCAAAAGTTATAGAAACTGTGAGGCCTCCTGCCCTCCTTTTCTGCTGAACTTACCTTTGACCAAGTGTTCTCCTTGCTCAGCAGGTCTGCGTAGAAAAAAGCCATCTTCCACTGGCGCTTGTAGGTGAAGCACCACATCAGCTCCCAGTAGCACATGTGATGAAACTGCTTCCAGTACTGCTGAGCTTCACAGCACTCCTCGTACCTATTGACTGCCTGCACACAGAGATTTCCAAACACTGCCTCAGTCAGGTGTAAATGCACAGACAGAGGAGCTGTCGCACACTGGGGCTCCAGGATCTGCCTGCATGGCTCTTGCAGCTTCTAAATTATTGCCAGCCCAGTGTTTCCCAAAATCACATCTCTTTGCTTCACCCAGGAGATTCTTTGCTGCACAGTCATCCTGGTGCTAGCAAGTTTACCCTGTCACAAAGTTCCCCATTCCTTGAAGTTATGTTTTCAAGCATACTCAAAATGAATGTTTGTGTCTTGGGAAATTAGGAATCTGAAGGCAGAGAACAGATGCTCAGCTGACATTTATTGCTGCACTTCCATGGATTTCAAGGGAGCTACTGCCCTGCACACCAGCTGATACCCTGTCTCAGAGTATTTTGGGCATGCATTCTTCATCTTAATAATTTTTTCAAGTCTTTTATGACTCTGTTCGCACTGAAGGCAAAGGATTACCACTGGGTCTCATTAAAGATACAATCTGCTGCAGGATGGGAAAGACAGTGATGAAACTGTGTCATTAATCCTGGTGGACTATATTATCACCAGAAATTGAGAGGAGTAGCAAAATCAGGTGAAGGAACAAGTCAAAACAGTGTACAAAATTGCTATTTGTAATTTAATAAACCACTAATTGTATATAGGCCAAAGTCAGAGGAAGTATTAGCCAAAAAGGAAGTAACATTCCTGGAGGAATTTTTCCAAAGCTTTTGAAATTTACTTTCTCAAGAGCAAAATGATTACTTACCGCATCAATATTACCCTTTAGTGTTTCTATCCTGCCTGCAAAAAACAGGAATATGGCTCCCTGTAATAAATAATAATAAAAACACAAGTATTCTATAACAGTTTTCAATCTGGCCATACAGTTTTTGGCACGAAAACATTAAATGACCACACCAAATAAATTGATTCATTTTACCTTTGGATAGCGTGCCAAGTAAGGCTTAAGTAGTTTTTCTGCCTCCTCAACATTTCCTTTTCCTGTCCCTAGAATGTGTAAAAATGCAAGTGATAAAAATAGTTAGAAAACAAGAAAAAAAAAAAAAAAAAAAGGAGAACAGGAATGCAAGGTACTGATTTTCCATCCTCAATTGGCCAACATGCTGATTCCTCTCTCCACTAAGTAAAGCATAAATTACAGGTTGGTGCTGCACTAAGGCAGAAGCAGGAAGCCCTGAAAACATTGTGCTTCCTGACTTGAAAACTCAGGCACAAACACATTTTGTAGAATGATTTAGCAGGAGATAACACAGAAGTACATATTAGAGGGAAGCTGTCACCTCCCAAAGAAAATCCAATGTCAACAAAGCAATTATCACTTACAGCCATTATATTAACCTCCCCAACAATGCAGCTGGCTAAAACAGATTTCAGTTCTCACAACTTTCTTGGCCATCCCCAGTATCTCCCTTCTCACCTGTTAAAAAAACCCTCTATCTTGAAAATTAAAACACACTTTTCAGTTATGATTGTTGTAAAATGGCCCACAAATGACCTACATGTAATCTGGTTACAAACAAACTATTCACCAACAAATAGGTGATGGAATCATCTTTTTCCCCTTTGTGTCCCACAAGAACTAATTAAATCCAAGAGTTACTATAAACAATCTTACCTAACACAAAGGTCATGAAAGTATGATAGCAAAGCAACAGCATGGTACACAGCACCGACCTAAAGCTGTATGATGATGCTCCCTCTTGAAGCTGCAGCAGACCATGTTCCTGTGCAAACACAGGGAGGGGGACAAGTGTTGGGAAAGAACCAGGCTGTGTTTTCCTGGCTTAACTTCTGCACGGTCAGCTACAGATTGTCACTCACCAAATTCCTTAAAAGGCACTGAAAAACTCCTCAAAAGGCACTGGAAAGGCACTGATTGCTTACACAGTAATTAAAGATAAAAATACACCTATTCATCTATCTAATAGTTTTTCATGGAGTTACTGCTTATCCTGGAAAACACCTGGTGACAGGGCAGCAAGTTGGGATGTATTCCATGATTAGCATAAGAAAATAAGAGACAATTTATCACTGTGATCCAAGTGCTGCTAAACAGCATTCCAGAAACAAAACACAGGGTTTTGAAAACAAAACCAAACCAAAACAAAACCCACACATAATCACTGTACAGTGTATTCTTGTTTGTTGTGGTTCACTGCACAGAAGAGTTAAAGGTATCAAGAAAATAAAATCTGCAATGAACAGAGGAAAAGATGTCAGGGCAAAAAGACATTTTAAAGTATGCCAAGAAAAAAAGGAGCTTTGCAATGATGTTGGCTCGCTACCACCAGTGGAAAAATATAACTAAAAGAAGAGAATTTCTGTTCCCTTTGGGAAGAACTAAAGCAATCAAGGATAACACTGTGTTCATAGTCAATGACAGCATGATGGATAACCAACTTTAGGGATTCAAGTTCCTGAGGCAAGAGCATTTATCAGCCCATTCTAGGACTAGTTCCATGATATCAGCAGCAAGAATATAAATATGCAAATGTATCAAACAAGAGAGCTGCCTACTTGTAAATATGCACAGTAAGACATCCACTGTGTGCTGGGACAGAATCTGTTTCAAAGTTACTCCATCACTGCCCTGGAACACAACGTGTGTGACTGCAAGGACACCTTTCCAAACCAGCCACGCTATAAATAGGAACCCTGAGGGATGTCTGTCAGAGGCACCAGGAAAGGCATCAGGCAGAGCCCTCAGAGCACAACCCCAGCACAGATTTACATCTTTTGTGTGTCCTTGTTGACTGAGGGATGTTACCACCACGCCTTTACTGCTTACTGTGTAAACACTGAAGCCTGTAATCAAATTCTCATTTTCCTCAGACATCTATTTTTGCACTTAACTAGTGCAGTTAATTGTTTTCACATAAATATAGGGGAGGTTGTGATTTTGCTTCTCTTTGTTTTTATTTTGAAAACCCAGTGTATTACATTAATTACTGCTACAAGAAAAATGACTCATATTTGCAGATCAATTATTATTACATCTAATTGGGACAAAATAATGAAAACACTGACTTGCATGTCACTACAGAAGAAATTAAAAGATAGTAAAATCATTACAGAAAATCAGTGACAATGGAAATCAAGTACTTAGCAAAATAAAACCACTTCATTTTCTGCTGAGAGGAAAAGTTAGATTGATACAAATAAGTAACAAAATATGATATATTCAGCTTCTTCAAACTACCCAGACAAAAGCCACAAATATTTGTATTTTTAAAAAGTAGCACTTCAGGGTAGAAGTAAAATAAAACATTCTGTGGAACGAATTTTGGCAAAAAAAATTTTCCAAAGTATATTTCCAAAGTACATTTTTTTGCAATGAAAAATCTTCAGGCTTGATATTTCACTAAGCCTTTACTGGCACTAGGCTTTACAGCATTTAGTATCTTCCATATTATATAAAAATAAATACAAAATGAATGTGAACAGCACTAAGAATGATTCAAACAGACTTTGTCATATAAAATAATGCAACCTTTGTCAAGTTGATCTCAATTATGTTTTAGTCTCAAAAGCCTATTTAAGTGCAGCCAAACACAAAGTTATAATCTATATGAACAAGGAATGAACCCACACCCATCTTACACAGGACTGCATCCTGGATTAAGAATATTGCCCTTTCATCAGAAGAGGGCTGCAAATCTGACGCCCTTAATTCTAAATTCTTGAACTGAGTAGTTACACAGGCATGAGGAGCTCACTGAGCAAGTTCGTTCACTCTGTGGAATGTCCATAAGCCTATCTAATGCAGCAGAGGTATTAAAGGGTGTTTACTTTTCACTCTGCCATCTGAATATCCCAAACTTTCTGCATTAAAGTAGTAACAATCAGTAGAAGACACAGCCTAAAGAAAAGAAATCTAGAAGTAGCTGATATTAGTATTTTAATACTTGCTTGTAGAAAACACTGCAGCAAAGCTGCTTCTTCTCAAAAAAACCTCTTGCAAACTGCTTCTCTTACAATGAGATACCCAGAAAATAGGAATATGAATGGTCATTGGGAGCCATGTTTTACATCCCACACTCCCTAGCTGGTCTCCCGAGGCTCCCTCTGAGCCTGGCTGGGGCAGAGGTGTTCCTCCAAGGAAGAGTGGATCTGGCACATGATTCACCTTTTCAAGCAACACCCTTTCTCCACAGGGAGCCTACAGGGATTAGCCAACAATCCCCATCAGCCAAGGGAGTGCCAGGAGCTGGGCAATGTAAGGCTCTCCAGGATCAGACTGAGGATCTGGGAACCAAATCACAAGCAGCTACTTGAGCCTGAGGAGTAACTCTGCAAACACACTGCACTCACTTAGGGACTGGCACCATTACTGGTGAGTACATTATATTTAATTGCCAGGACACACCTTCTAACCATAAATGACCCATAACTACCTCCCACACCTATGTCACAACTGATAGAAGCAATCCCAGAACACCAGGAATGAGCCTCCAAACAAAGTCCATTAAAGGCCATTTGGTGACAGTATAAAACAGATGTCAAGGCATTAAGTGTTTGTAATTTTTCCAGAAAGACATTTTTGTAATTTCCCTAATTTGCACTAGCACATTTGAGTTTTATTTTCACACAAAACAAACTACTCTGAAAGGTATATGGTAGAGCACAGAGCAGACATGATCCAGTGTGGTAACTCTCAGCATTCTGTGCAAGCTCCTCATGGCATCCCACAATCTAATTCCCAAGACTGTCACTACATTACATTATATCAGTATCTCATTGATTCAATTCTTGTCCCAAGACATCCAATGCTTCATTCAGGACTCCCCATGTGGGCACTGGGGATTCCCACAGTAGTTGCAGGATGAATAAGGACAACGCTCAAAATCATTACCAGACAACATGAGACTGGTTCATATTTATTTCATTTTTTTTCTGTTACTGACTAAAACCCATCAACTTTCCTGAAGCAAAAGTTCTTGGATGTTATTTTTAAATCATTCTTTTAGAGATCTTGACAATGAAAGCAAAGCAGGGTCATTGTTCATGTCCCATGGCCTGATCACATTGCTGCAGGTTAGCAAGGAGGATGGATACTACTAACAGCTTTACAAAGAACTGACTAATTAAGCTGACAGACAGGGCATTTAAAGGTATCCCATTAAATAATATTAGATTTAAGCTTCATTTAAAATGTGAAGAGACCAAAATGCAATTCAAAAGAGATGCTTAGGGAGAAACTGGAATTCAATTTATTAGAAATTGACACATCAAGAATATTCTTTAGCTTTGGGAAAAATGTCCTCCCACATTAAAAAAAAAAGTATAATTTGAAAGAAATCGGTTCTATCTGATAGTTTTCCTGCCTTCTCATGAAATCACGCTGTCATCTGACCCCATGACAAATTGCACTTAACATATGGTAGGCTCACGTCAAACTGTTCTACAGTTTAGCAGCACAGCTTTTGTAATCACCTATAAAATAAGCACAGGAGTAAATATTAGCCTGAGACCTGGCAGAGGAGGCAGTGGGGAGGGTTCAGGCTTCCAGGAAGACAGTGCAAGGAGCCTCCTGCTCTCACGTCACAGGTTAGTCACGGTTAAATACCCGGGACAAACGCTCCACCTGCTGCCCAGTGAGGCTGCTGTGCTCCCCAGCACAGGGTGCCTCACACGCCTCTGCCCACCAGGCTTTTCTCTCAAAACTGGGCAAAACTGCACTCAACTTCACAGCCCAAATGTGGGGCTTGTGCTACTAAACACAAACAAGCTAATGATTTCACTAATGATGCAAGGGAAAGGAGCTTCAACAGCGCGAAGGGCACAGCTGGCACATCTTGGACTGGAAGGGAACAAACATGGCCTCAAGCTACTTTTTATATTTTCTTGATCTTATCCCACCTACTATTTTGAGACTCCAGACTGCTGTTAAGTTGATAATGATGTCCACAGTGCCTGCAAATGGCTTAGGAAGTGCTGGAGCTTTGGGCATGTCCTCATTTGCTGCTCCCCATGACATGACTCAGAGTAGAGTCCCCAGGGGTAAATGTGCTGGCTTTGAGACAGGTTGGTATCGTGGAGGATCACACAATACAAATTTATATCCAGTTTCAATAAATACATGACCAACACCAAAATCAAGCTGTCCTGCAGTGCATTACAGCTCTCCCAGGTAATCTACAAACAGCTCAAGGCACTAACCATGACTGTGCTGCACAATCTGATACTCAGAGTAAGCATTTAAAGGAAAAGACTGCAGTATCAAACACAGGTGTAGGAAAATCTCCTGGACAAGTGCAGCACAGATGAACAAACTTTCCTCTCCTCCTCTGTCACTGTTTCTTTCACCTTCTAGACTCCTGCGTACTGTCTTGTTGGAAACTTTGGAAAACCACCACTGGAAAGGACTGCACATGTAATTGCAATTTTGCTTTTGGCTTTAGGCACCTAACTCAAAAATGTTATGTGCCAAAAGGCTTTTTTAGGGTGTTAAAATTTTCAACAAATAAATTAATTGTTCATCAATGAACTTTGACTAACATGTTTAAAATGCTCCTTTGTATGGTGTGCAAACCCTGTTTCTTTCACCCTCCTGCCTACTGTCTCGTTGGAAACTTTGGAAAACCACCAGTGGAAAGGACTGCACATGTAATTGCAATTTTGCTTTTGGCTTCAGGCACCTGACTCACAAATGTTATATGCAGAAAGACTTTTTTAGGATGTTAAAATAAATTTTTCAACAAATAAATTCATTGTTGATCAATGAACTTTGACTAACATGTTTAAAATGCTCCTTTGTATGGTGTGCAAACAACAGGGGTTTTGCTCAAATTTATGGTAATCTTAGTCATGCTTCAGTGAGTTATTAAGGAACTGTAATAGGAGCTGACTCATCAACACAAATATCAGCCCACTCACAGCCGTGCAAGAAATCCCAGGGCCAAATGAAAACTCAACTGAGGGACAGTTTCTATCTGCAGGAGTAAGATGAGCATTCACCAAAGTATTCTCAGAAATCTGCTGGTAGGTGAATTGCCTTTACATTTCTAAGAGAATGTTTTGCTTTAAATGCTCTGTTGTTGAAACTGACAGGTAGAACTATTTGATTTTTGCCTTTACTGCTGTGAAATAGCTCTTGGTCAGCTCCTGGAAATCTCTAAATTGTAATCCACACTCTGTTCCTTGCTTTTAAATAAGACATTTTATTTTCACATATAAGATCCTTCCTGTAAACCAATAAAATGGTGATGACAGTCATTCATCTGCCATGTAAGGCTTCAGCTCTGATTATAAAAAAGACACTTTTCTCCTTAAAATTTGTTTCGTAAATAGAAAGTATTATAAAAGAGTGAGTTTTTTGGTGCTCCATTACTGAACTTCCTTCCTTAAACATCTTGCTCAAACAACTTAAGTCAGACTGGTTACTTTACAGGTAAAAAAGCACCTACTCCCTTAGGCAGGAGAATTTAGGTGCCACACTCAAATTTCCAGCTGCTATTAAAGCAGAAATGAAACAGATTTTTATTTTTCCCTGTCATGCAAGAACCTGTCAGGAACATTCAGACCCCATAATGACAGTAACTACCAAGGAAGCTATATAAATATATTAAAGGCCAGGAATACACTTTTGGCTACAGATTTCTGAGCCCAAGCCTACATCAAAAGACCAGTAACTAAAAACCTAAATATGTTGACATCCCTGTATTAGCCATTGCCTCTACCATGTTTCACAATGGTTTCAACACTGAACAATGGTATTACAACCTCTGAAGTGCAATAATTCAGGAAAAAATATAAAGCAAAACTGAGCTGCATGAAAGCAACAGTGCCACAGTGCACATGTGTGATACCAGAGGGTTATACTCATGTGGGGGAGAAGAGAGAAACTCCCGCCTCTGTTTTTTAATTTAAGAGTGAGGGGAACGTACTAATAACATTTAGTTCACATTTACCTTATTCCCAGAAAATCCAACAAACTCCAGTAATCTCAGAATCCGTGCAGGAAACATGGACAATGTCTACAGAGAAAAATGTAAGATTTATGCAGTAACAGACTTCCTGCCTTTCGGCTACCAATACCCTTCTACAATTTTTCCAAGCACAAGAAATCATAAATAAAATTACTAAAATCATCTCTATATGACATTTTTCAGGGAAAATGTATACACCTGCTGTATTTTACATACAATTTAAACAGAAATATGTTTAATTTAGGCACCTTGTGTTTCCAGGATGCCCTACACAGAAATGTGTTTACACAGCATATGCTTAGTAACTCCAGCACTTCTTGGATGTTTCAGAAATGCTGGGTTCATACCACATGGTCCATATTTGTTCCTTGTGCAGCAATTCTGATATTTAGGCATGTTCCAGACTCATGCAAAGCAATGAAAGCAAAAGGATGCTCCAGGCACTTTCTGCAGCCCATCACCCCTCACCATGTCTGTGTCAGTCCCCTCCCAGGAACCATCCTGCCCCTTTTGCTCACCTGCTTTTTGGCCAGAACACAAGCAACAACAGCCAATGGTGGCTGGAGCAGCACCCCAAACTTCATTCATGTACCCCACCCCTTCCAAGTGCCCTGCTAACAGCCTAGATCCTGGTAGCTTTCCCAGTGTCAGGTAAAGAGTAAGTGGAATTTGACTTGCAGAGGCAACTGGTGCTCCTGGGCAAGGCTTCTCTGGGTGCTCACACCACGTTGTGGGCAGCAATCTCTTTATTTCTGAGTGTTATTGTCTGATGTGCTCAGACCAGACACTGGGATCCTGCACTGTCAGAGCACACACCTAATTTTAACACATGATCAGTATGATGCCAGTGGAACTTCTCAAGAATTCAAGTTAGGGTGATTTTCAGGAGGTAGCAGGGCAGCAGCTCAGGATGAGAGTGTTGGTACATACCAGATTAAATGCTCCAACTCCAAGTTTTACACCTCCCTCAAAATGAAGATGGTTCTCTCCTTTGACATAATGTGGGGACTGTATGAGACTGTCCAACTCCCTGGAAATGCACAAGATTCTGTTACAGTGACAGTAAATATCATGATTAATTATAATTCAGGAAGAAAAACTCTATTACCTTGAACTACAGAGTAGTTTAAAAAAAGGCCAATTTGTCATCTCACTCAAGAGAACAACATCTACATTTTGTTGGATTTATCAACAAATCCTTTCTGTCACATTAATTATCAATTTAAAACCATGGAATCCTGGAGAAGAATTCCTGTCAATCAGACACAGTCAATATCCAACCACATTTCAGACTGAAAATGTTTCAAGAATGGCTTTTGGGAGCATCACCAAAACTTTGCCACTGCAAAAAAAGAGATGATGGAGCAGCACACGAGACTTAAATTTAAATTAGCAAATTTGAGTGTCACTAATCCCTGGATTAACTGCATGTTCAAAAGAATATTTTGTTTTATATAGGAAAAGACAACTGCAATAAATATTCCAAAATGGGCAGATGCATCAGAAATTACTTTCACTCATTTTTCTAACTTTTATAAGTCTCAGCTCTGTAGTGTCCCTTTATTCCCCACATAATCCAGCTCAGTTTGAAATCAATTTGCCTCCAGGCTTTTCTATAGCTATGTGGCTTTTACACTACTGTTTTAGTTTATTTTGTTAATTATTAGGAGAGGAAAAACATTGTTTTAATGGAAGCATGTATTTGTGTTCAGGCTGTCACGTTATTGATTGGTTGTTGCCAACAGACTCAGCACTATTCCCCGTAAGTGCATTCTTCTGGACCTGCATTTAGAGCCACGTTCAATCCACACTAACATGGACACTGTCATATCTCTCCCTTCCAGCAGACTTCTGGAGAACCTGGACTTGATGCTGTTTTGTGTCTGCTGCACACAAGACATTTTGTGCCCACTCTGAATCAAAATTTATATTTCTCAAATAAATAAAATATGATGCATATTTAGCCTTCACTTTTTACTGTGCTCCGGCTACTGTTATTAAATGCTCCAAAAAGCTGCAGCTGGTACTACAAAGAAATGCCATTTCATAAAGCCTACAAGACCTGCAAATTCTGCTTTGCAGACACAATGAACAGTGCATCATTTAGAACAGTTATTTTTTGGACATAATTTCAAGGATATAGTACTTTAAATAGAAAAACCTTGGGAGTTAACAGAGCCAGGGTCCACTGCCTCCACAATCCAAACCAACCATGATGTTAATGTCCTTTGTTATGCAAAGGAAGAATCTGCTTAGGCTGAGAAAATCTGTAGACGTGAGGCCCATAATAAAGACTCAATAAACACAACAGCAATGAATTTGTGAATTATCTAATTTCACCAGCAGCACTTTTTACTGATATAGTGCACCTAATGACATCATCCCTCTGACTCACCTGTAGGTTTGGTAACTGTTTCGGACTTTGATGCCCCCTTTTATGAAGCTGACCATATTCTCATCCTGTTGGAATGGAAACACATTAGCAGTATGAATTTGTAAGCATTATAAAGGGCTTTTGTCTTCTGAAGATGAATACACACCTGCAACATAACCAGCATGACACAGACAATATAAGCCTGTAAGATATAATATATGGATTTAGGATTTCCTTTCTATATTAAAATACTTTTTTACTCTGCTTAGACACAGGCATTTTATTTTAATGCTTTCTGTGATCAGTTTAGCCCTTGTCACCTTTGAACCATCTGAATTTGCATTAATGAACACAGGGACTCAGCTAATGCATTTATGGCAAGGTACATGCATTTATGCCTCTCTCAAAAAACAGCTTTCTCTCATGTGTACTTGAGTGTAGTCAGGATATATCTGGTGCTGGGCCAGGAAATGTTCACAAGTAAGCTGCCTGTCCTCAAGAGTCTGCAGAATACAGTTGCATATCCCAAGAGTGAAGCAGGGTCATTAAAATTATGCAGGATATGCTCTTTCTGGTTTGAATATTCATATATATACATGAGATCCATACTAGTAAGATAACATGTTACATGATAAGCCATAACAAACTGATAAATTACATTAAAGTATCTAGGTGACCATTAGTTAGAGGGTCTTTAGCTTCATAACTTTTTGGAGGCACTTTCTTGCCTTACCTATATAATCAGTCATTCTGGTTTGTTTTGATGTCTGCTGTTACTTTAACTCAGAGACTCTCCATGTGTTTTAACAGAAGATACCATCACAAGAAAAATCATAAGAGGGCATTGTGGAGAAAACAGCATGGTTTAGATTAATGAGATGTACTAACTAAGTACTGCATATTGTGGGGGGGAAAACATAAATGAACCTTTACAGCCATGTGTAAAGATTCAGTTATATTTTCCTTTGAATGGAAAGTGGAACAAGGAAGGAATATGGCTTTAAAATGTTTACATGCAGAATGATACCAACAACAGGGATAGACAGTGTGAGAATTTTTCAGCCCTTGAAAAATGCTGGGACTACATTTTATGTGTTTTCAACACATAAAATTTTGGTCATTTTTACTAAGCATCAAAACTAACCCACTTCAGTAGCTGTTGAAACCAAGTGCCTCTGTTTAATTTTTCAAACTGGTTCATGTGTTCATGAAAAATTAAACACAGAAGACAACAGGAAGGAAAGAGACTTTTGCAAAAGAGGACAATAAATTGGTTTTGTAATCTTAAATCTCACGTTTCTATAAACATTTTCATAAACAGATATCTGTGAAAAATACTGCTTAAAACCAAGAGACAGAGCTTTAAAATGCTCCTTTTCTATAGGCATAGCAGAGAAGTTCTCAGAAGTCTTCCACAGTTTCAGATCTCACCCAAACTGGCTACTCATCCCAAAGGAGAATGGAAACAGATAGCTACACCTTGGTCATTTCAAAGTCCATCATCTGCACTCTAGAAACTACTAGAAGCTCCCCTGATTATGGGTGTTGCTATGAAGCAATAGTTTCTAGCAGAGGGACTCAGCAGATGGCTGAAAAAGGTTACATGGTTCATAAACTGTAAGCAACATAAATCACAGCCCACCTGGCAACTCCCAAACACTATAAAACCACCACCTGCATTCCATTTCCTATCAGCATCCTTGAGCCAAGAAGCAGCAGCCTTTTTCTGACTGTGGCTTTTATTATCCCCTTGGTAGATGAAGAGGCCCACATTCATAAACAAGTACAGCCAAATCAAGAAGAAAAATCAGTTATTTCAACTGTGACTAACAATTAAAATTGCATGCTGGAGCCCTAGCAAGTACTGCTAATGTTGTTCCATCAAACAAATCAAGCTTCATTAGGACAGACAGATAAAATCCAAAGAGGGACAGGTCCCCTTTGTTAAAGGCAGACAGCACTGTTAAGGAGAAAGCATGTGTGGAGCCTAATAGCTATGCAGACCATAATTGCTGTTCAAGAAGAAACCAGTGAGAAAGAAGTCTTAGGAAAGCAAACACCAGCCAGACTCAAACAAAAGTCTAGCTTGTATTCCAGCACAGCTTCAATGACCATCTCATTTTTATTGTTTATTAAATATCCCAACGTGTCATTTGGAAATTGGTGCTTGCTGCAGTTAACATTTCACACATCCAAAAGGGAGTGGGGAAAGGTATCATAGGGCACTCAGCACTATGTGTGTTGAGATAAGTATTTTTAAATCTGATATCCCAATATGTCATTTGGAAATTGGTGCTTGTTAACATTTCAAACATCCAAAAGGCAGTGGGGAAAGATATGGGCACTCAGCACTATGTGTGTTGAGATAAGTATTTTTTAGTAACCACGAGGGAAAACTAAACATTGTAATATCCCATCAGATAGGATAAAATCCAGACTTGATCCAGCTGAAAGATCATTAGGTCAAACTATAGTCTTCTATCAGTCCATTTAGGAAAATAAACCTGCATGGTATTTTTCCCCCCAAGAGCCATGCAGGAATCCATACCTGGAGGAATGTGAGTGCTGCTCTCTGAAGTAAACATTCAGCATAACAAATTTCTGCATGGATTTCCTCTAACATCACACAGAGAGAAGAAAAAAAATCAATCAGTCAGAAAGTAATTTAAAAACACTTAGCCCATTAATGTAGGAATAAGATCACAGAGCTCAAACTGAGAAAAATATTTTCCAAATTTGCTGTATTGTTTCAGTTCTAGACTATTGATGTAACTCTAAACAGAAATGACACACACTTACAGAGACTTTGCAGAAATTTTTCTGGTGCTTTCCATGAATTCCCGGATCTAGAACCTTTATAGACATTTCTTTCTAGACATTTCTTTATCCAGTGATTTTTGTGAGTGCTGAGTCAGAAAACGACAAGACCAGTGATTTTGCACTGGTTACACAGAAATGGCCAAAACATTGACATTTGGTCCAGCAAATCCAGATCAGTGATTTTGTCATTGAATTCATATACTGAGTGAACAATTCTACAGGATTCAAACTGCATAAATAAAAAAGGAAAACATTGCCCATGTAAAAGATGTTACCTTCAGTGAAGTGTTCAAGGCTTTGCCTATGCACAAGGTTGTTGATAGAATCAGCTACAGTAGATTTCTTCCTAAATCTGCAAAAAGTCAGTTTGGTCATTCTGAAGAAGGAGCACCAACAACAGAGAGCCATATCTTTCAGCCAGCCTCCCACACAGTCTCTAACGTGCCCCCAGTGCTCACCAGCCCCCTGTTATCTCACCACACACACAAACTTCAGCACAGTCCACAGAGAACTTAGCCAACGAGGTCTTCTGGGATCTGTCTCTTACCCTTTGTGCACAGAAATCTATCATGATGAAGAAGAGGGGATATGGGGGCATTTTGATTTATTTTTTGTGTGTATGGGTGAATGTGGGTGCAAAAGTTGACTCAGACAACTGCAGTACAACCATCACCCATGGGAACATTCTGCAGTGTTTGAACATTGCAAACAACTTCCAAACACTGCAGAACCAGGACCACAGGTAGGACAAATTCTAATTGACAAGAAAATTGTGGTAAACTGAAGTTTTCAAGACTACACTGCTGAACACTCTCATTTATGTGCTGTGATCTTCCTCTGAGCAGGAGGCTGGGCTAGATGACCTCTTGATGCCCTTCCAACCTCAGTTTTCCTGTGATTTTTCTAAGATTACGTTTCATTTTGTATCCAGTAGTCTTTCAAAACTTTCTCAAGAAGGAACTATTTACTGATAGAATTGCTCCAGTCTTACCTTTGACAGGTGGCTTGAGCTTCCTTCATCGTGTTCCCTGCATTCAGTATGTCCTGAGGATCAAATGTCATCATAGCTTGCATCTCCAGTATGGTGGCATAGGTCAGGGCATGATACATGCTGTCTTTAGTTCTGCAAGAAAACAAGAACTTTAGTTCTGCAAAGCACAGCTGGCTTGACTGTATTATTGCTTTTAAAAAGCAGATACAAATCCAATTCTAGAAATATATCAGCCTCATGGGAACAAGGTCTAAATGAGCTAGAAATCAAACACAAAGGACACACAAAATAATCAAGAAAGAGTAGACTGAGATTTGTACAAGAAATCATGTCTAGAGTTCTACATACTCTCCTAAAATGCAATAGTTCTGAGTGGAGGATAAATATTTAACAAACAAAGCACAGGAATTAACCACATGGCTCACTATTCAGAAATGAGACAATCATGGTGGGACTTATTTTGGTGGGGGGGAGTTTATTGTCTAATGAATGCTCCAACATATAACACAAATCCAGCTGATATTCTTCTAATTTTGGACAATTACTCAGTACAGGCTCAAGGAGATAAGGAACACAATACTATTACTATGGCCAAAATAGAACCTCCTTGAAACAAGTCTTCTCATCAGAAGCATTAGAGTCTGTATCAAAAACTACAGCTTTTTTCTCCTCTCCCCTTGAGATGCCAACCCTCCATCTCAATCTGTTCAACTTAAATATTATTCTGTAGGGTTTCAGACAGTGCCACGTTGGCAGAAAGTAAAAAACTTTGGCATTAGTGCAAGGAAAACAATTAATTCCTATTGCTGGCACCTTTCCTCCAACAGCAAAGAGGGTTTGTATACTGCACACATTTAGAACATTCACCTGTGTCTGGCGTAATTCTCTGCAAGTGAATCAAAATATCTTCAGGCACAGAGGTCTAATAAGGACGACTTGAGAAATATGTTGAAGGGCAAGCTCAGATAAATTCCTCACATAGAAACTCTCTGTAGACCTTGCTAATCCACCCTGACAAATAGCACAACTTAAGACAAATATTGTTAAGGAACAACAGTTGATATTTCAATTGTTTACACTCTAGAACAGATCAGATAGCTCTGTATGGCAGGGAATATTCAAAAATACTTGCCATCAAACAAGGATATCCTTTCAAAATCTCCACCCTCAGCACACCTGTTCTCAATGTGTTTGCTTCAGGTGTTTCTTCATTTTCTTTTTCTTTCAAGGAGAAAGTGGTGTGCCAACAACGTACTCTTGATAAGATGGGGCTGCATTAAGAGGAGTGTTGCTGCCAGCAGGATGAGAGAGGAGCTCCTTCCCCTCTGCACAGCACTGGTAAGGCCCCACCTGGAGTGCTGTGCCCAGCTCTGGGCTCCTCAGTGCATGGACACCCTCAAGAGCAGGGTGGTGGGGATGATTAAGGGACTGGAACATCTCTCCTATGAGGCAAGGCCAAGAGAGCTGGAGCTGTTCTGGCTGGAAAAGAGAAAGCTCAGGGGGCTCCTATAATATATAGAAATACCTGAGGGGAAGAAGCAAAGAGGACAGAGCCAGGCTCTTTTCACTGGTGCCCAGGGACAGGATCAGAGGCAATGGGCACAACATGAAGCACAGGAGGCTCTGGCTCAACATCAGGAAACACTTTTGTACCATCAGGGTGACCGTGCAGTGGCACATGTCATCCAGAAAAGTTGCAGAGTCTGTATCCTTGGAGTCATTCAAAATGGCCCTCCTTGAGTACATGACTTTCTGAGGTGCCTTCCAATCTCATCTCCTCTTATTCTGTAGGGTTTTTTTAAGGAGAAAAGCCAGACTTTAAAGACACCTCAATCGATTTAATTTCTCACCCCAGAAATACACTTGTCTCCCTAAGTTGTGGTATCTGGACTGAAATGAAAGAAAATTTAATGGATAATTTCAGATCATCCCACATTAATCACTGATCCAATAATTCACTGTGGTGGCTTGGGCCTGGTGCTTCCCAACCCTCACACTGATGACAAAGGGCTGCTTTTTCCAACACACAGGGCACAGAGCAGGATGGCTGTACTGAAGGAATTTGCAGTGCACATCTTTAAACTTCACTGCAGTCTGTGCTCTGTGGCTGTCCTCAATTCCTACTTTACCTCACCATCTAAACCAATCCAGCAGAAAAGCTGTTTTGGGAAATATCCTGGTGCCATAAGTGCTATAAGCCCCAGACTATGCTACCATCCATCTCATTTGCAAGCTCAGAAGAACAGATAGATAATGGAGAAATTGCTTTAAAATCCAGTGGAGTTAGGACAGCTCTTTCTTGGCCTCATAAATCATGATTCTTTCAGTAGACTGATAATGTAAAGTAGAAAAGAATGAACACACTAAAATGCCAGCCTGATGAAGTGTTTCTGTTCATTAGATTATTCATCAGCCTCACTGTGCACAGAAAAACACACTTCATCTTGTATTTACTAAACTAAAACCCTTCCAGAGGCTCAAATTCAAAGCACAGGGAAGTGACTGAAATACCACCCTTTCAAAATTACAGAAATTTGCTTTCTAAAGCAAAGCAGATAAATATTAAATTCACTGCACTAAAAGGAAAATTGGTACTTTTCACATACATGTGGTGAAGAGGGATTTCCCTCTCCAATAATTTGTTTCTGAAACTAAACCACCCCTTTCCTAATCAATGGTTTCATCTATTTTACTTCTAATATTTAAAGGGGATAATAATTAATGTCTAGCATTAGCCAACTGATATTTAGCAACATTCAAATTTGTTCTTTTTATTTCAGGCAGAATGCAATTTATCTATGCTATTTCTATTAACCATTCAATTAAAGTTGCAAGCGACATCCTGGCATATTCCCAGGAGTTTTAAGGCCTGAGTTTCATATGGATGGATACAGAATGAAACTTACTATCTTTTTACTTTTCTTCTTTTGATTCCTCAGCAGCAATTTCCTCAGGACATTGTTGGAGTTAACAAGCCTGTATGAGATGAATGCAACTAATATTGTGATTAATGACTTATCCCAGTAGTTGGTATCACATGACTGAATAAGAGGATTATAAGTAATATCTTTAGGCAGTTATGGAGTTCTGCCACATGCCTCTTCTCCAACTATGGTGCAATCATTGTCATCTCGCAGCACTGCCCTTTCTTGGAGCTTCTGGAGAACACTTTTATTCCTGCTCTAAAACAAGTGCTTAAGTGAGAACAGTCACAGCTTTCCAGATGAAGTATGAAAATCAAACATTTTAGCTTGGTTTGACCTCAGAATTAACCCAGGGATAGTAATCTCTTGTGAAAAATAGTGCTCCAAATCTTTTCTGCAGATCCTTTAAAGTAATCCAGCAGACAGGACATGCATTCCTAAGTTACAGAAACCACAGATTCAAATCCATATGTTGATTTAGTACCAAAATGCTTCCAACACTTAAAACAAATCCAACAGCACAGAGTGAGAAAAACACTCCACAGACCAGTCAATAGTCTGTTCATCCAGGAGGACTCAAGAGTGAAAGATCAATGCCCAAATCAAACGTGCATCAGGAGAATGTGGTCACAAGGGGCCCGAAGGCTTTCCTCATCTTTGATCCCAGGTTCCACCAATGTCTGAACAACCCACTAGACCCATGGCACAGCCTTTCACAGAAATGCTCCAATTTGATCAACCAACTTTTCTGATAAAAACTCTTTTCCTGCAAGACTCCCCAGTATCAATAAGTTAACAACCAGCAATGACCTCTCCAGTCAGCCCCCACCACAGCTCCCTTGCTAGCACAAACCACCAGGATGGCCCAAGACAAAAAGCTGTGCTTCAGCAAGAGAATCCCTGAGCCTTTTTAACAAAGGCCATTTTCCAAAGCTCAGAATCTGCTAAGTTCTTCCAGCAAAGAAGTGAAACCAACAATTGTGTTAGGTTTTGCTTGCAATCAATTTATTTACAAAGACTATAAAAGTTATGTTCTTCCACACCTCAGGTATAAAAAGAAAAACTCCCTAGAAATAACAACTTTGCTCTTGTTCATGAAATTCCTTACAATAAATAGATAATCCAAGCTTTGGGCAACATATTTATAAAAGCACTGTCTAGAGCTTCACTCTACCTGGGTGTGCTTCCCCCCATTCTTTCACCAGTCTCCATTTGACAATCACACCTGATCTTTGGGAGATCAGCTCCCAGGGAAAGCTTTCAAAGCACACTCGTTCTAGAATTAATATTCCACCAAACGACACCAAGTGCTTTCTGGAGTCTATTTTCAGAATAAAGTCAACTGCCTGGAACAAATCATTGTCTTATTATTCCTTTAATATTGCAATCAGCAACACATGTGGTGCACCCCATCCAATGGTCCAGATAACTCTGTCAGGAATTTATCTGATTTACCATTCTCCCAATGGATCTGATATTACCAAACTATCAGGTGATTATGCCATGTTTTCCTTCAGGATAATTATTAAAATATTAAGCATTTGTCTTGGGAAGGGAAAGGGACATCTCACCAGAATCAACCCTTAATTTATTATTGTCTATTTGCAATTACACGAGGGCTAAAATCCAGCCAGCATTTAATGGATTTACTGCATGTCTCAGGGCTGAGAAGGAAAATGAGATTTTTTTTCCTGCTCCAGTGATTGGACAGTTTCAGTGTTATGCATGCTAACAGTTAACACATTACATATTGAAAATAACTGCTGGCTTAGTGACTGAACTTTGGGCATTTCTTGAAAGTTCTTAGATACAGTGAGTACTCCATATAAAAGATAAATTTAATCAAACTTACTGCAGAAAGCACAACATAATCAGAACCCATTATTGTACAATGATTGTTAATAATAATGACAACTGACTTTAAAAGCTAAAAGGTAGTTCAGGAAACAAGAAAAGTTATATAACATAAGGCAAAACCACCACATGTATTTTTTCTATGAAATTAGATCTCTTTTTATAATGGATTTGTTTTTCTTTGTAATGGATTTGTTTTTCTAACAGGAAAAAAAGAGCTTTACCTCAACACAAGTCTAGACACCATCCTCAGATATTTATTTTTAAGCTGCTAGGAAAGCTCTTCTGATTTTAAGCCTCACACATTGTGCCAAATCTGCTGTCAGTTTCACATGGTACAAATTAGTTGAAAATACACTTACTGTGGAAGTCAAATGTGAGTAATTCAGAGAATCTGCATTATTGTAACACAGAGCAGGGTATCTCCTACACCAGAAGCGTTAAAGCCACAAAAATTTAAGATGTTAAATTTTCCACAAGCATGTAAAAATTGAGAAGCATTTCTCTAAACACTGATAGTATGTTCACGGATTGTGAAAACTAATTTCAAATCTCAGCACACCAAAAGGGAACAGTGAGGAACTGGTGGCTCTGTACTCAGGACTACCACATGTGCCCACTCTACAACTCTTCTCATTCCTAAAGAGATGGAGTGTGTCCATAATGGATTTCATCTGTGGGGAAATTCAGCATTCTGTTTCTTCACTGCACTCACAAAGATCATAAGTCTCTATTTCCCTCACTGCCAAAGGCAACAGGAATAAGGGCCTTCTCATAACAACAGGCTAACATGAAAAATTAGTTTCAAAATGGTTTTGCAGTGTGGAATAGAGTCAGGTACAAAAAGAGAATCAGCTCATGAAATATGTTCTGCAGAGCTCAACAAAAGCTGAATGAAAACCATATGCAACAGAAGAAAAATGGATTTACAGAAAAAAACAAGCCATAGCCTCACTAGCTTTTGCAGTGTTTTGGAAACCTGCTGCAATAAAATATCCCCTTATTTTATGCTAAGCACTGAGTGAGCCTTCCCAGATGGGCACAGGGGCTTTACTGTCAGGATTTAATGAAAATACAGTTATTCTTCTTACCATTTTTATTAGACCTTCTGATGATATATAAACGCTAAAGAACTTTGCTGTGAATAAGCCCAGCATTATTTATACAGCTGATGCTACAATTTATCATTAATGTCTTTCCCAGAGCGTGCTTCCATGGCTAAACTACAGATTCTGGCACCAAATATGAGGCTGATACCTCAGCAAAGGAGATATGTAGCATTCATTGCAGTTACCCCTGGTGTATATCAAATACACGCTATAAATTTTAATTCTTTCATATTCCAGTGTCCTGAAATAAAGCATGATGCAATTTGCTGGTGGCTCAAAAATAAATGGAGCAAATTGGGTGGGTGGGGGAGAAATTTAAATTAACCACAGATTTCAACAAACAAAGAACACAGGTAACTTCAGGACAGGGTGTGACAGATCACAGACATTGTAAAGACACAACAATTTTTCGGAACTATTTCATGACCCCTCACTGCTTGCAGCTGGGCCACTCATTACAAGTTGGGCTGCAACATAATTAGGAAACAGAGTGCGTGACCGCAATACTGAATTGCAAAATAAGCTGTGAGAAAGTTTCTGCAAGTGGTTACAACAACAAAGAAAGAGTTCATACCTAATGTTTCTCAAACCTTCAAGTGATGGACAGTTGCTCATTTAAAGACATAACTATAATTATTCAGATTCTCACAGTGTGCAGAAAAATATGGGAAAGAAGACAAAAATAAAATGGGACAGAAGATGGTTTTTACTCTTCCAGGAGAAAGAATCTCACATACTGCATTACAGCTGAGGACATCAATACTATAATTTTAGAAGACAGATTAGAGCTTTACACTTGTGTGAGTAAATAACAAGATTTTATTTACTCACACAAGTGTAAAGCACTTATCAGTCTTCCCCAAAACTTAACACATTAACTTACCCCTCCCTTCTGAACCAAAACCATAGAGATTTATCAACTATTAAGAGGGAACCAGCTGTCTGGTCAAAATCTCCTGAGAGATGGTGAAGCAAAGAAAAATAAACAGAGAAAAAGTAGGAAGTCTTATCAACTTACTTTGCCTGTAGAGAAGCCAAAGCATCTGAGAACTTGTTGTTAAGAAATAAATCCAGAGCTGCCATACATTCACGCAGTGCCACGTTGAGGTCTGAGGTAGATGACCTGCCAGAAGAGATAATAAGCTCAGCACATCTGTTCTCCTTCTACCAGTGCATTACTGCTGCATTTGAACCCTCCTTCCTCACTTCCAGATTTATTCCCTTGCATAACCTGCTATTTTATCTTTAGTGATTGCAAAAAGTGAAAGTGACCCCTATTATGTTTGTGGATTTGGGTTTTTGAGGGTTTTTTTTAACTATGCTTTCACCAAGTAACATGTGAAAAGCAATGAAGTGTTTCATTTTCTGAAAAAATAAAAAAAACCCAGACTGCACATACCTTATGGTACCAGACTGGACATGCTGAATTTGCCATGTGGGAGCACAGCAATTTGATGAGCTCAGGTACCAGAAGCACAGAGGCACTGGGTGACAATGCACATCTCATGGTAAGGCTGCCAGACTCCAGCTGGTGACATCATGATCATGTTATCACTTTAAGGATGATTGTCAACCTGCATCTGAATACGACCAACTGCTGCTGGAACATCTGCCTTCATCCAGCTCATGCTCAGAGTGGTGCCTGAACAGCAAACCACTACAAACTCACAGGTGGGTTAAAGTTTCCCATTGTGCATGTTCATGGGAACATCTGTGTCTCTAAGAAGTGCCACTGCACTCAAAATAAATGACTGTGGTACTCAGAGTCAGAAGACTCTCAGTGGCTTACTCTGGCTGTAGTTTTCTCCTTTACAACATTCAGATGTCAGCCTGACCTGTCACAAGGCTTCTCAGCTGGTCTTTAGGGTTACTGGCAAGAGGATAATACAGACCAGCTGAGTTAGTTTGGCCCAAGTTCATCACCACCAGAACTGCTGGACAAAAAAAAATCCACAAAAGAAAAAATAAAGCCTTGTACTAATGAAGTTAAGGTCACCTAGCCAGTGTTAGGACAATTGAAACATCTGCATCTGATGATCAAAAAGCTACACTGCACTAATATATTGTATACAAGCATGCACAAAACATCCTCCAACAAAATACAAACAAATCCTCACCATGTTTCTGATTCTGAGCAGCTCTAACTAATGTGATCTATCTTGTGACTTAGAAACTGTGTTAGCTCCTTAAAAAGTAGCACAACACAGAATGCTGAAAGGAAAACCAGAAAGCATGTCCTGATAACATCTTAAAGAAAAGGCAGGGGAGCACAGCACAAGCAGATAGCATCAGTAATAACCACTCACTGCAGCAGTGGTTTGGTTTTGGTTTCACAAATAATGACTGCAAAGAAATAAAGAGTATAATTATATATACAAAAACCAGGACTTTAAATCTGAGAGAAACACTGTGTGACGCTGTTCCTAGTGGCTTTGTCATCACAACTTCAGCTACACTGCAAATCCTTTTGCACCCAAGACACTCTGAGTGCTTTGCAAGCATTGATTAACCAAGTTTTGGCATCCGCCTCATACAAAATGCAATATCATGTCTGCCTATTCTGAGCTATTCTGAGCCCTGCTTAATAATTAAAACTTGGTCAATTATTGCTTATTGTATTAAAACTCCTACCTTCCTGGTTTTAAATCTGTGTCCCTGAATCAAGTAACATATTTGACAAGAATAAAGCACATCTTCACCTGTTTTAAAATATTTAGACTACTAGCATTTTACCTGGGTTTTTTTCACTTCTTGTCATGCAGCAGAATTACCCCATTCAATACAAATAAACCTTTCCAAAATGCTCCTTTGAAACAGAAAGATGACAAAGAATAAAACCACTGCTGAAGCTCAAAGCAGAAATAAGATACTATAATTACTTGGCATCTTTTCTGGAATAACAATACACACTGCTACCCACAGCAGCAGCAGCAACACAAGCGGCACATTTCCCTCACACTCCAAGGAAACCTGCCACAGGATGCAGCTCCCAAGTCAAGGGCTTAAGACCTGGGCAAAATACACACCTCACATAAATGCTACAAACCACCACTTGCCACTGTTAACAATAGGGCAGAAATACTTTAAACTCGAGGGTGCTCAGCATTTTAGCAAACTGATTAGTCATGCTTCAGTGGGCTGCAGATTCCCTCCTGCTCCAACAGCAGGATCAGAGCTGCCTCTAAGCCAGACGCGAAATGCTGTGTGCCGCTACTCACCCCTGTGCCGAGTGTCCTGCGTGTTCTGACATAGTCATTGCAAGCGCACTCGGCTCTCAGGCTCGAACATCAGCAGCACTCGGTGCTCCTGAGCCGGCGGCGAGCGACAGCGCCGGGGGGAGCGCAGGGCAGCGCCCGCCTGCGGCACCACGCCGCGATTGGACACGGGAGCAGGAGCAGCGCTAATTCCCTGCAAACCAGCCACTCGGAACCGGCCGTGCCACACCAGGCTCGTGTGCCACTGGATCCAAGTGCAGCTGGGTACCTCCAATGTAGGCTGGCAGCCGCCAGCCCCTCCTATTCTCTGAGCTACAGACCTGTCTGGAATGAGCTGCAGCATCAGCCACCTTTTCTGCTGTCCAGACCAGGCAGAAGCCAAATACCCTTGTAATTGCAGACCTGAAACAACAAGAATTACTGCATGTGGCAGTGGCCCACATCAGAAAGCTGCGAACCAGAACGGAGAGCCAAACGAGAGCAGCTGACAGGCGGCACTCAGGCAGTAATTGCTGCAAATGTGAGAACCACGCAGGCGAGAGACACAAGCAAGTGCTTCTTCCCAGCAAGGATTCTCCACAAAACAGGCTCCAATCCAGCAGCCAAACTGCTGCTTCTTGTTAGTTCCTGTACCTTTGGGAGGAACTGAGACTTTACACGCTCTTTGTAACAATCTCTCTTTAATGCCATGGAAAATGAGGCAAGCTGCCACTAACAATTTAATCAGTGGAGTGAGTGCATCTGGCTGATTTTGCCCAAAATGCAACAGTGAATTCCCCTGAACTGCTTTGCTGGCACATCAGCTGTAGCAGCCCTGTACACAACTACAAGCAGAATTACCAGTCCTTCCACTCATTACGAGAGCTGGACTGTGGAAGCTGATTAGCCATGATCTACTTACATAAATTAGTTTCTCCAAGAGCATCTAATGGCAGAAATGATCTGTTTGCTAGATTACCCAAAGCAGTACCAATAATGAAGACATACACTGCAGAAGGAAGACCCAAAAATGATAAACCAACAAAGGACAATTCCAGGAAGATACTCTGAATCCATTAACATACCTGATTAAATCTCTTGCTGGTTTTATGGCATCCTGTATAGAAAAGCCTGTGCTGCATTTGGTACAAAAAAATCTGTAATAGATCCACAGGCTGCCCCAATAATGACTCCATTACATGTTCCTAACAGCATTGTGTACCTGGGCCACAGCAGGAGACAAAAGACATTACTGGGGTTTTTTTCCCCTAGTTGGGAATAACTACTGGTTACAACTTAAATTAACTGGCTGGTTCCATGGCAGGATCACAGGCTACTCTCAAAAGCTTGTTCATCATTCTCACTAGCTGTTTGTACAATTTCTAATTAATACTGTATTCTCCAAATATGGAGAATTGTACAAACAGCCCTGTATGGTGAAGGCTCTGGCTGTCTCTGCCAAGTTCTTTAAGAGTTGATTTGGCAGGTTTTTATTTGAATACCACTGCTCTAGAAACAACTATATGCTCAGACAACCTCAGTATGCAACCTCTCCTTCCCCACATATACGCATGTTTCTTTTAACTAAAAAAAGCAAATGTAAAAAACTCAGATCTGAAATATTTCCACATTTAGGCCATTTCCCTGCTGGTTTTACAAGGTTCTTTCCTTTCTTGCTTTTGGGCAGCAGGTTTTGCAAGGACAGTCATATGTTTCTTCTTGTGGTTTTGTTATTCATGAAATCGCTGTTCTCTGCCCCAGGGACCATGAGTGGGGTTGCTTCACAAATCACAACCACAGCATATCCTGGGAGTTGCAGCAAGAACTGCTCTCCTTACTCCACTGCATCCCCATTGTCTCTAGCTGGAAACACAGTTCCTTGGAATATCCCAGGCAATGCCCCTTTTACTTAAGCACCAGATCCCTTCTATGTCAACAGCAGTATTAAATAAAATGAATAAGCAGAAATAAGCAAAAACCAAAATCTCTAATACTAATGAAGAGTAAAGCATCTTTAAAAAAATTATATTTTCCATTGTCAAAAGGAAAGAGAAACATGATTTTTGAGCATGGGAGTTACCATATTTATGCATAATTTTACTTCATTGTGTGCATGATGTTGACTGGTTTCTTACTACGAGTTTGCAGTGCATAAGCTTTGTGATTTGTCACTGGCTTTTGTAGATTTCTTCAATAAAAAAAGCATCTTGAACCTTATACTGTGCAAAATGCTAAAATACTCACCTTTCTTTGAAAAGTTCTGATAATTACTGAGGCTAAGTCTGAGGTTTGTGTCTTTGTAGTAATGCTTTTAATAGTAATTAAAGAGCTCCTTCAGTACTGTGAAACACTAAAAGCAAGTTAAATCAGTCATATCCTAAAATATAGATGCATTTCTCTGCCAAATCTACCTTATCTGCATAAGTCAGCTGTGGTTGTGTGCATGGATAACTTCATTTGGAGGAGGAGAATAAAATACAAAGAATCAAACACCATTTAAGCTTCACCAGTGCTAACACTTCAATCATTTACAGATGTGAGGAGCCTCCCAAAGCACATTTGAAAGGCCTCAGTTCCAGTGTTAAGGAAACTTCCCAGTCTGACCATCCAGGAGCCACTGGCAGTCACACTCCAATCACCTGAGCTGGGACCAAAGCTGCACATCCCACACTCACAGTGAGACAGGCTCGACCTCAAGTTTCCCCTAACAGAGTCTCAGATGTCACAATCCTTAAAATTATTTCATCTTGGTGCAGTAACAAAATAACAGCTTGAGCCAGTGCCTCCGAGGAGGGACTCTGAACAAAGGAGCCCCTGGGGTTTTTATCCCCTCACAGTCTAAACAGGAAAAAGTCTGGGGGTCCTCAGCCCCTGCTGTGTCCCCAGGTGCTCCTCCCTGTGCCCTTTGTCGTGCAAAGGCTCAGCAGTCCACATCCCAGGGTACCATCACTGGCACCAGAATGTCCTTCCCACTGCCTGTTTTCAAAAAGATACAGAAATATGGAAATTCTTGCCATGACACCATTTTCTGTTTTCCTAATGCTGGATAATCACAGGGACATTAGGAGTTATCAGGGTACACCTGGGGTTACTTCCTTTAGCCTTTTCCAGTTCTCCACGTCATTCCTAAATCCACTTCTACTTTTCTAAATAGTTGACTTCTTTGAGCAACACTGTACTACAAGTTGTCAGCCTGAAAAAAATCGGAACATTCAAAGAGAACAAAAAGCACAACACTTGGGAAGAATTCTTTTCTTCTGCAAGCATTTCCAAACCAACATGAGATCAGAAATAATCTTGGATGAAAAGAACAAATAAGCAGTTCTCACAATAATCTGTTACTATTCAGTTTTCAGACAATACAGAAATAGCTTCATAATTCAAAAGCAAATAAGTTAATGCAAGAAAATTAATTCTCCCATATCCCTTCCTGTTCTATGTGCCAAGCTGTTAATACCTCAGCATTTATCTTTCTGTGTTCCTGAACATTTTTCTGGCCCATGTCTAAGACTCCTCAGTGCTACAGAAATGCCATTACTTCAACAACAAAGCAATTGGAAAGGTTTCAATATTCATGTTCTCCAAATATTTTGCATAGAGACACAACAGTGACACAATTCTGGAATTCATAGTATTTCAAGTTGTACATGGAGTATGACACCATTTATTTTTGAGGTTAATTCAGCTCTCAAATCACTGAGTTATTGATGCCTCAGCAATGTCAAAGGTCTTTTAAAAAGCTCTTCCATTCCAGCAAAAGCTCACAAATCAAAGGGTTGTGACAAAGCAGTCCAGGGAGCAGCACAAAGACCAGAGAATTGGCAGACTCATGTTCTGCCCTCGGTCCCACCATATTTAACTTGGACCAAGCAGGATCTAGTTTGCATTAGGCTCACAGTTCTCATCCTGTATTTGAATGGGCAAACAGTGCAATAAATTCATTAAGATAGGTTTGTTCAGACAAATAAAATGTAGTGGTGTCATTTCTCCTGTTCCCTTTCCTTGTTGTGCTGCCATGACTGCTCAGAGGGTGAAATGCACCACTGTGGGTGAGCACTCCCAGTCAGCAGAACTGCCTGCATCAGACAGAAGGAAAATATATAAAAAGACACTCAATCCAGTCTGGCATATTACAAAAATAAGCCCAAACATCCTGCAACAGCACTGATCTATTGGAATGTACAAAGAAAAAATTACCTCACACAGGATCAACACTGAAATAAAACAAATATATTCAGGACAACATAAATTAATGCAATTAGGAGTAAATTTTCATCCTAAATCACACCACAGTAATGTTTAGCAAGCTTTAATAGCTCCTCTTTTTAAATTCAGATGATCTACAATTTTGTCACTTTGAAGGTCACATGTGATTGATATAATTCCTCTTGGGGTTTTTAAGGGTCTTTAGACAACTTTATAATACCCACTTGCTCTTTTTTTCAAGTCCTCTCACTTTTCAGTTTTCCTGCCTCTGGTCCACCTGACATAGTTACTCTCAGTTTTTAAAGGTCTAATTCTCATCTCACTAAAACTAATGAGAAAAAAACAATCAGCAAGAGCTGCACTAGACCACTGCCATGCAATGATATTAAGCACATTTAGGTACCCAGCAAACAAACAAAGAAAGCATGAAGCAAAATGCAAACTCACTCTGCCGTATTCATGGTAAGAAGCCAGACAAAATCTGTGAGATTTGTTTTCCTAAGGACTGCAAGGTCAGGGTAGAGATCTGTATTACTTCTGAAATGAGACTGGGTGAGAATTCAGGGAGGGATGTCAGGAAATTCCCTTTTTGGACTGGATTCTGCACTTCCCAGCAGAGATAAAGGCTGGGTACGTAATAAGAGAGTTACCTGGGCATGTCTGGCTTATATTTGTTTATGCTGACTTACACTTCACTTTTTTCAGACTTCAGTGTGGTGACCAGCTAGAAGGGATGAAATACACATTCTGGCCCAAAAAGCATTTTCCTACAGTACTTCATGTGAGTTGAAATGTTTCTTTGTTCGGTTTTATTTCATTTGGTTGGGTTTGGGTTTTTTGTTTTTAGTTTGGTTTTTTTTTTTCATTAAATCTAAGCAAAGTCTTTTCAAAATAAATTACTCTGTAACATGTTTTGTTGCAACTTAAAAAAAAAAATAAATCATGCTTTTTTAAATCATTCCACTGCTGAACAGTATCTTATGTTCCCATAGAAATAATATATGGGAATGACACAAAACATTTGAACAAATAGGGGATTGTTGCTTTGCCTTTAATCATTGCTTTACATGACATTACAGATTATATTTCCCTGAGAGCTTCCAAGAGCCTGAGTTTTTCCTTCAGAAGTCATCTGCAAAGCATACTTCACAGCACCTTGATCACTAACAATGCCACATTCTCTCCAATTAAATAAAAATTCAAGCATGGCACTTCAATACACCTTACAGTTCTCTTGAACCTGCCCACTGAATGAATACTCAGGAACAGAAAAAGAAGTGCCAGCAAAAAGTTGTCTTGGCACTCAGCATTGCCAAAGCTGTTTTGAAGAGTTATTCTTTGGCACAATGGCTTCAAGAAGAAAACAGTTATTATTCTCTCCATTTCAGAGCACAAAAACAACCTGCAAACTACCTGAGAAGAAAAAACAAAGGAAAACCAAAACAAGTGAGGTTGATGTTGAACTCAGATTCAGTTAATCTGGGATCTTTCTGTCAATTTTCCTCTTTCTGACAGGAAACAAGGATTGGTAAAAAGTAAGTTTTAATGCAGATGCAGTGAGAAGATTTAATCAGTTCAGGTTGGCAGTTTTAGTTAGAAAGAAGTGTAAAATGACATCCAAGTTCAATACTGAATTCTGTTTGATATACAGCTGAGGCTCCAGCCAATGAGTCAAATATATCTGAATGGCTGTTCTAAAACTGAGACTTTCTTCTTACAATTGTTTTTTCTCAACAGATGACCGAAAGTTTTATTATCAAGTTGAAGACAACAGCTGAAAATCTCTAAAATGGGAGGTAATTTTTCATCACCCCAGCTCAAATATCTGTTTACTTTTCAGTTCCAATCATTCCACTAGATCATTCTTCCTCCAACTATGATCTGATAATCTATTCCCAAAACATACATGATACCTAAAGAAACCACAAATTAACCACAAATTCAGATCTGTGGAAACACTGTCTGGGAGCTTCAAGGGGGTTTTAAAGGAGTGATTTAAGTAAAATGTGAACTGCAATAAGGAAATAGTAATCTTTTCCCACAAACTAACCAAAATCCTGATAGATGCTTTTCAACACTTTGTAGCACAGTGCTGGAAACATCTGAGTCCCTTTAGATCCCAGTGCAGCGTCTCCCTGGAATGGGAGAGCTGGTTCCAGCAGATGGAGCTCCAGAAAGGCGATGAGGAGCCAGCACCAAGTGCTCCAGCAGCTTCAGTAACACGGACTTTCGGGACAACCTGCCCAACCTGGCAAAATTCACTCAGCTCTCTCCTGCTTCTAAATATTTCTATTGTTCCCCAGGCTCAGAACTTCCTGAAGCACAATGCAACTGCAGTCCCTCAGCCCGCTGCTATTGTCAGTGCAAACACAGCACCTGCAGGTCATTTAATGGTATCACTTAACATCATTATCACAAGCACACAGCCCACCTTTCCAGCCTGGAGTTAAAAAATATTTTTAAAATTGCTGGGCCACCCGTTAAAGAATTATCAAGACAGAGCATGGCAACAAAATTATATAAATCTCTTAAAAGTCACAGAATCATAGAATTCACAGGGCTGGAAAGGACTTTGAACATTATCTCATTCCAAACCTGTGCTGTGGGCAGGCACACCTTCCACTACACAAAGGTGCTCAGAGCCCCATCCAACCAGACCCTGAGTACTTCCAGGTAGGGGTTATATATATAAATACTAATAGACAGCTCAGTTTTGATCATTAGCAAGTCTAGAACTCTAGACTTTGCATTTGTTGCATTAAATGCTACTAGACCACCTCCTTTGGTCTCTGTAATAACTCTAACATTAATATCAATGCAACCAAAAAAGAGCACTATTGTACAGCTTATACAATCTAAAGTTCAGGAAATGTTTTTTTCCATCATGGTTTCTGTAGCAGAAATAAAGTCCAGGTAAATGTTTGTGGTTTTCAACTTTAAGATAAAGGGAAAGTGTGCAGCCAGAGAGAGAGCACACCAGTGCTCCAAACACCTGATGAGGAACCATGAACAGAGCCATTACCACTCTTCTAAGAAGCAGTTTGCTGACTTCTCCAACAACTGCACTCTTAAAAGCTTCTACTCCTGCACAGATAATTATAAATATCTTATGTCAAATACAGAATCCACAAGCCGACCTTTAACGCAGCCTTGTCTAACATTTAACACGCCGTCATCATGGGGGAAGAATGTTATTTGCAGACTGATTCAGCTTTTGAAGAAACAACTCTCTCACACGCACACAATGGAAGTTTATGTATTTTAGGGGCAGTAGGGAGTGCACACCTGGAATGGAGAAAGTTATCCACCTGCAGCTCCCTCCTGAGGGTGAGCAAAAAGGTATTGAGTTACAGGGTAATGAACGTCAGCGTTTCGCTGTCAAGGTGTGTTGCAAGCTGCACAAACAGGAGCTCCAGCAAAAGGACCTGGTCTTCCACATCTTCCGCAGACAAGACACGCTCTTCAGCAACCCTTTGAAGCCCAAAGGCAATTTGCATAGAACTACTGAAGGGCTGCTGCGCAGGTATGTAATTAGCTCACGCTAATGCTCCTGTCTAAGAAAAAAGAAACCCCCTCAAAGTGCAAGAGCCAGCTTGTGTGGGGTGGCTCAGCCGGCACAGGTGGGCACAGCCCGCCCTCAGCGGGGTCAGGCCGGGGACCGGAGCGGTCCGGGGGATGGTCCCGGCCCGGTGGGTCCCAGCCCGGGCAGCCCCTGCCCGCGGGCCGCAGGGGGCTCCGGCCCCAGCCCCGCGGGCTCCGGCGCTGCCGGCCATGGAGGCGTCGCGACGGGCAGCGGCTGAGGGGAGGGCGGCAGGGGACGGGCACGGCTGGCGCTGCTGCTGCTGCTGCTGTTCCCCGGCGGCCGCCGCAGCCAGCTCGCATGGTGTGTGTGGAGCGGCGGCAGCTCAGGGTCAGCCCGGGGGCCCGAACTGCCCTCAGGGCTGCAGCGCCCGGAGCCCCACCGCCCTCACACCGTCCCGCGGCCGCCGCTCCCCTGACGGAGCATCCCCAGAGCCCGGCCGAGGCGGCGCTGCCCCCGGCGACCCCCGGCCCGGCCCCGCCAGCTCGCATGGTGTGTGTGGAGCGGCGGCAGCCGGAGCCTCGGCGCATGTTCGGGCAGGGCCGGGCCGGGCCGGGCTGAGGGGCCGCCCCCGCAGGTGAGCGGCTGCGGCAGCGCCCGCCCTCCGCCGGCGGCGGGGAAGGGAAGGGAAGGGGTGGGATAGGATAGGACAGGACAGGGTGGAATGCGATGGTGCCCCGGGGTTACGGTCCCACCGCAGCGCTCGGGCGGGACCCGGGAACGGCCCAGAGGAACGCGGGCATCGCTTCTGTGTGCTGGAATCAAGAGTCATTAATTCCTCTCGAGAAAAAGCATGAGGAAAGCATAATTCATATTTCGCCAGGTTTTCAATTAGCTGCACTCTGGGTTTGCCAGGGTGCAGCCGCCTACCCCCAGCACAGGAGTAACACCCCACAGGGCTCAGACATCAGAGGGACCAAGTTATGACCAAATCACATAAATAAATAATTAGATCTAACTAATTAAATTCTTTAATTTGTTCATTAACATAAAATTCATAAACAAAATAAATATTTACAATTTTAACTTGCCTTTTCCATAAAAGAAAACCAAACACATTGAAATTGCGAATAGAATATGCAATACTGACAAAAAAAAGCATTACTTTGGCCATTATTTATGTTATAGCTGTATCAATCATGCAGCTTCAGGGTTAAGGGGATAACAGTTCACAAGAAATTAGCAAAAGCAAGGAGCCTGTGGAAGGAAATGAACAAGGCAAAGGAAGGCAAAGGTATACACGGCCCAGGGAGTGGCAGGACAAACAGAAGGACTGGGTTGACATAAAGAAACAATGGGCACATTAACGGGAACAGTGGGTGTATAAGGTTAAAAAAAGAAAGAATTTATTAGCTGCACACCGACAATGTGGCTCGTGACGTGAGGAACAAGGGGTGGGTGGCAGGATGGGCTCACGCTCCAGTGCTCGGGTGCAGCTGCTCCGAGAGCAGAGGCAGACATCCAGGGACTGAAGGATGCTTCCCTCTTCTGACACCAGCCAAGAAGTCATGATTGTCTCCACTAAATCAAGCATTTCAGCTCAGTGAGGGATAGCAAAGAGAGCTGTGACAGGCACCTTCCTGTGCTTTCTTTGCCAAAAAAGCTGTTTTGGTACAAATGCAAGCCCACGTTTTTCAGCATAAAATACCTGTTTACATACATTCCATTTTCTGAATTGTGAGGCTCAAACATTCCAGCTCACAGCGTTCACAATGAAGCCAGACTTCCTGTGTAGTTCTGCACTTCAGCCCATATGTCAGTCACAGCTAACTTAAAGAACATTTTTTTAATAAACACCCCAAAATATACTCTAAATTGCTTTTTACAACTTTTAGAATTATATGTTGTAGGAACAAAGTTGAAAAAGCTAAAACAGAAGGACAAATTTACTCCCCTGAGCATAGTATTGTATGTTTGAGAACAGCTCTGCTTTTAATATCTGACTGTAAACTAAAATATTTTAAGTTAAATGAATAGTATATTAAAGAAGTAGAGAATTTAAATATATGAGTTTAACATTCAGCAAGTACTTTACCTTTTTCAGGATTCAGGGTCAGTGATTTGAACCTCAACTGAGTTATTTACTCAGTAAAAATTATTACTGAATGTGGGCCCAAAATGAGATTCACACTCCAAAATTCTTGGAACTGTTTGGAACTCAAGGACCATAATTTTAAAAATAAGGAGATATTAGCAGAGCTTCAGTAAGTATTTAAAAAATTCTATATCTTACCTGAAAACCCACTGAGTCTTTTAAAATTACTTTTAAAAAAATTCTATAAGTATCTTACCTGAAAACCCACTGAGTCTTTTAAAATTACTTTTTTCTTTGCAAGTGACCACACCTGTTCATGTAGCAGCTCAGGAGAGACTGCATTCTATGGAAAACAATCCTAAAGACCTTCTGGCTTTGAATACAAACATTTCAATGCTACATAGTCTCAACAGAACAAATAATAATTCTGGCCACACAGGAAAATCAGTTTTTGTGGATCAGACTGAGTCAGGCACATGCAAACCTGAGACAGCTGACACTCTGCAGACAGTGTTACAGGATCTCTCACCAGGACAGACCTCTGAAGTCAAAGGCAAGAATTTCTCCCTGTATTACCAGCAAATTAAAGCCTCAAATATCTTGTATAAAACAGCACCTCTGTTAAACTCTTAATTTATTTCCAGTTATTTGTATACTCCTGTATAGGACTGCAACTGGCTGCTTGCACCAACAGAGAAAACACCTCATAACATCATTCCTATCTATGGGATACAAAAGTAAAATGGGATAAAATTCCTTTTACTCTGCCCAAGGTTGTCTTTCCAGATTAGAGCAGTTATTACATAACTATGAGACCTGTTATCACTTACAGAACAGGAAATGGCTTTGCATTAAGTGGTTTGTCCATACTCACTTATTAAATCAGCAAAAGATAACTAGAAACAACATCGTGACCTCCTGAACACACATCCAAACAATGCAGCATTTCTCACCTCTATCAGCAGATCACCTGCTCTAAAAACTAATGCTCTTTGTTTTCAGTTAAAATCTAAGGTCCAGGAAGCTCCAGATGTCTCCATTTTAGCACCACAGGAATTCTAAAGTATTCCGAGCAAGGAATGGGAATGCAGCTGGTGTTATTTATGTGTGTTTTGCTATTCCTTGTTTCTTTAAAGAGCTTGTGGATGAATATGTTTCAGGATATTACTGACTGAAGGCTTGCCAGCTGATGAATTACAAGTTCTTTCCCACCTTTTCTGGGGTAACATTATGCTGTCTTCCCTCCCTTCCTCTTTACTTCTGCACCTTTCCTAATTTAAGCCTCAGAGGTCCCTGCAAACACAATTCTGCAGAGAATTCAAGAGTTCAGTAACACTAACATGGGCAACTAAACTCCACTCTACCTACCAAGATCAAAAAAGATCTTCCATTAGAGAAAATCACTGTTCTCTTCCTTCTTAGAAGAACAGATGCATCTGAAAGCCAATCTTCATGTTCATTCTAGTTAACAATGGAATTAAATTCAAGAGTATTCACTGACATGATGCAGAATTCCATAGTAAGAAAACATAAGACTTTAGCTACATGTTACTTTCCCAACCTTACCCTTTGTTATCTAAATCTGGTATCATCTAAATTACCTTTCTGTCAATACTGCAAACACAAAACCATGAGGTTGCACATCCCTGCCCACAATGACGTAGAAGATTCAGGCTAAAGCACAATTAAAACACTCCAATACTGAAGTCATAAATTTACTACATATTCAAATGCTGAAACAGCCAATTTAAATTAGGTAGGTAAATGAAACTGTTGAGAAGTTACTGGGGAAATAACACAAGACAACACAATTCTGCCACTGGATCCTGTTCCTGTGAAGGTGACCCATGGCAGATGTGTCAGGTGGCAAAGACACAGACACCAGGCTGCAGTCAGGACACCTCACACTGCATGACATTCACACAATGTTTGACATCTCACAGCACCCTCTTGAAAAAACAGGCAAACAGTTCACGTTTATGTACTTAAACTTTATTTGTTCATAATTACAGGCTATTGTTAGAATTTTTAAACAAAAGGGAAGTCTATAAATAGAGGCTAATCCCACCTGAACAAGTTGTTTTAAAAAAAAAACCAACAAAACAAACAGTTAAAACTTCATAAAGTAATGCCATTTAGCTCACAGCAGTGGTTTGTTGGTAGTCTGAGTAAAAGTCCTATAGTCAGAGTCAGTAACATGAAATGTAACATCAAATGACTCAAAACTTTAAATCCCATAAAGGAAAGCAGGAATATATATATAATATATACATATAATATTGTGTTGGTCCACTGAGTATACATTTTTAACAAAAGATAAGAAACTATGTAATCCAGTTAAGCATATGATTTGCAAGATTAGTGTACACTCATTACAAAGATGTATAAGATAAGTTATAACTATTTAATACTTGCAAAATTTTAAGTTACATTTTTTTTTGAGCAGGTGTTTAAATGCTCATCTCCCAGTGCAAAAGAAAAACCATCCCAGTCAGGTTACTCATTTTTTCTTGAAAAATTGAAAACCCTCAAGCTCATGCAACAGCAGCATTGACAGGTAATGGGAAGAGCTTAAATATACTGAAGTGTGTCTGAGTTCTCCCCCTTTGCCCCAGTGCTTTGTGTTGAAACACTTCAATTTCCTCAAAAGAAATACCACAGGTTCAAAGTGCAAGAAAAAAACCCCTTCCAGATGTTTATGCTGCTGCCATCCATTTTTCTTAGATAGGGCACAAGATTCCTGTTTTTGGAATTATTTTAATGAAACTGATTTTCCAAATACAATTCATTCAAAAGGAACAATAAGTTATTTTCATTAAGTTATTTTCATTAACATTCTATCAATCCTACTCTGACTCAGTGACCATTCAGAAATCATTCAGTTTAAGGTGCAACTATCAGTTGGCATTCAATAAATTACATATACAGAAAACAACTGTGGTTAAAAAAAATAGAAATCAGACTACCTGTTTTTTCTTTCTATTTTCAATCCTATTTCAAATCGAACTCATTAACTTGCCAGTTCAGCTGCATATTTCACAGGCAAATGTGGCTCAAATAGCAGTGGGGTCTCACAATTTGACAGTCACCTTAGCCAACAGCAAATGCACATGAATTTTCAGTTTAATTGCTTTACAAAACAAAATAACAGGTCTGCCTTAAAACCTATGATCATGCAGGAAAAGTAAGAAAGGTTTCAGAAAGACATACTCTTTCTGATGGAGACTTCATGAAGATTATGTTAAACCCAACATAAAATCTTCAACAAGGAGAAAAAGAATCTATATGCATACATATAAAATAAAGCACTCTCCAACTCTGGCATTACTAAAACCCCTTCAGAAGAATTAAAGGTTTCCAGTGACTAACTGCTTGATGGGAGACAGTCAGCCATGACAGAGTAATTGCTGTATTCACTTTATGCTCAATTACCAACTGCTGATAGATTACAGTCAAACCCCAATCTCTCTAACTGCATTTTAAACTGATTTGCTTTCAGCTGGGAAAAGTACTTGGCTCTCCTGAAAACTTGAGAGAAATTGAATGCTAAACTTAACAATTATTCAAACAATAACCAAAAGGATTAAATTTAGCAGAAACATTCACATCACTTTCAGAAATTTAAATCCTTTCATAGTTTCTTGTATATATGCATTTTCTGATTAACATTTAAATAGGTTAGGTACTCAGGAAAAGGGACAAAACAGTTTACATCAGATAAAATCTTATTCTAAACTTCATGCTTCTGATATTTCAGATTTACTGAGTGCAATAGCCAGTTCCAAGTCTTCTTGCTCTTGCTGTTTTAGTCTTGCTAATCTTTCTTTTTCTTCTCTCTCACTTTCTCTCTTAGCCCATTCAATCATGTCTTCCTCAGTAGAATACTGCAAGTTTAAAAGACAAAATAAGACAGATTAACAATACAGTGATAATTATTACTGTCCAAACATTCAGTTTAAGGGACAATTAGTTTTTTTCAATAATTTTAAATATTCTACTATTCAAGTATTATTTGTTTTGTAGTTGTAATAGACTAAATTGGCTTAGTCTAAGGTTTGAGTACTAAGAAGTGCACTGAAGCCATCAAAGAGATGTATTTTAATGAAATATACCATGTTTCAAATTTCAGTATTAAGTTTCTAAAGCATAACTGAGCAGAAAGTGCTATAATTTAAATATAGTTTTATATGGTTAAATACCAGTCCATACAAGAAAACCTTTGAATAAATCAGGAGAACATTTTGCAAAGCACACTCCTATTCACACTGTAGGCCATCCTGATTTATCCTGCTTTCATTAGGGATGACTTTTCCAGGTGAAAATGACTCCAAAAATTTAGCTGTAGACTGTTTCTGAATGTGTAGATGACAAATATTGCTGCCAAGAGGCAGCAAAATGATAAGGGTAACTGTAGAGTTAGAAGGCTGGTAGTAATACAGAGAAAGGTCAGCATGATATTAGAGGGGAAAAAAAGAACAGATTATTTCCATGTGTATTGATGAGAACTGATTGTGGACTAAATACCTCCTGTACAATTATTATAAATCAGAGAAAGCTAAGGGTATTATCTTAAATAAAACACAAAAGATTATGATAAATTTTCTTCCTAGCAAACATGCAGAAAAATTAAGAGGTAGGTGAAGCCCCTGTCCTCACAGATGTCCCAGCATTAACTGAAAGGATTAGAGGTTAGAAACTCCAGATCTCTGCTTTGAGCTCCTTCTTGGGGAAATAAAAGCAGAAACAGCTGAGTTTTCTCCATAGTGCACTCAGTATTTCCAGTAATTGCAGCTGGAAAATAGCACTATTTTCTTCACAAAGATAAGACAGAAGACATTTTTGCAACTCCTCCAAAGTGGCTTCTAAGTCTCCCTAACTACTGCCACGGATGGATAACCACATTTCAGAAGTTACCATGCTCCAAGACACACCAACCAGTGCAAGTCTACTTTGAGAGCCTGACAATCCTTAGTTTACTTTAATCAAGCATGTAGCTTATTAGGCCTGAACAGAGAGAGCAGTATGGTCAAGGTACTGTAAATGCAAATTGCATTTAACAGGCTTGAAAGTGAGATGATGCCTTTCAAAACTTCTACTTGCAAAAGCTCAAAAGAAGAAAATAATATATAGGCATGCACAAACCTTTAGATTTGCTTCTACTGCTTGGACACCACGACTTCTATGAAATGAATTCTGGTTATAAAGAGACACTTACTATTTTACTTCATTGTGCGTAAGTCTGGAATTTACTAACCATTCAAAACTCATCAAATTATATTTCATTAACATACACTGTAATGAGGCTGTTTATCAGTATTTCAGTACATTAAAATTATGACCAAACAGTTCAATGGCAGTTAAATTAAAATCACATTTTGGTTTATTTTTAATTGGGTAGTTAACAGTGTGCTTGTTATAGATTTGTAATTTAAATCTGCTGCACACATTGATAAAATGGATAATACCTAGAACATAGGTATTTTTGAAATCCTGTCCTCTAAAAGCTAGAAAGTCTCCATGAAAAAAGGCATAAAACCAACGCAATTTAAACATTAAATACAACATTTTGCAGCATTTTGTTTTAGGACAGCCTCAGCTGTAAACTAATGTAAACTCTGTTTTAACTGGAAGCAATATCCCTTGTGTACATGGGATATGTTTTAATAATTTAAATTAGACTGAAGACTTCAGTGTGAACATTTCAAAGCTGCCATTATACTGAAACAAATGTAAAAAGTGTTTACTCACAGTACTGAAGTTTGCAAAATTGTTGGGGTCAGCCTCTTTACTGATGCTGGTGGGAGCAAATGGATCACAGAATAGATCTGCTTCTTGTTCTTTGGGAATGTCTGGGGTGGGGAAAGGCTGAAATGGGTCGCTCGACTTAAAGCAATCTGAAGAGTCTATTTGATTGATAGGTCTTTTCCCTTAGATCAAAATGAATTTAAAATGAATTTAAGATAGCAGGTAATAACATGCCAAAACTAGTAAAAAAAATACATTCAAAAGCTACTTAGAATGCAACCTCTTCCCACAAACTAGTGGAGCTGTAGTTTCAGAGGAAGGGTTGCCAATTTAAAAAATGAGGGTACAGCCCACACTTTCTGAAAGGGTAATCAGGTAAAAAGGAACACATGTATGTTAATGAGTCAGGAACACCGTTGTATATAAATTAACTCTTTTGGAAAGAGAATTTCTAACGGTTTTGAGCACCTATTCTGTCAGCACAGTATTGTTTTCTGGTTATCAGCTGTCTCTGATCACTCCAGCAAGGCTCTTTTACTATTTCTTTGGATCAAGTTAGCACACTTTTATTCAGAGAGCAGAAATACATTACATTTATAAGTTTTCAAAACACCATGTCCTCTCCCTATGCTAAGACCAGGAATTTCTGCAGTTTAAAACAAGGAGTATGATAACAAGCAATCACAGACTAAGCTGTTTTGTTAATTTTTGCCTAAGAAGCTGCAAATAAACAGCATCAGGGACAAACCTCCACTTATTCTGTTGGGTTTTTTTCAGCTTAACCCCAGTCAGCTTTCAACACCACTGAGGACATTAACGCAATTACTTCCAAGAAGAGCTGAATTCCACCCCACCACTCCCTCTGTATGTTACTGTTTACACAAGAGGTTTCAGTGCAGTTCCCTGAATTCTACTACCAGATTCTGCAAGTGGTTCCACACTTGCAGTGGCTGTATTTTAAAACTTACTTCTGTTTCCATTTTAGATTAAAACTACAGAATTGAACAAAGGTGCTTATTACTTCACATATCACTTTTGAAAATTAGCCTAAAATTACTTCATAAGAGGAAAAAGAGATTCTCATGTGGCAATGATTTAGAGATTTGGAGAACATCCCCTGGGAAATGTGTGATTCACTTAGACACTTCCCAGATAACTCTGCCATCTCCCTCACTGATGATCCATGTATCACTGATGATGCTGTGCTGCCCCATCCCTGGAAGTGTTCAAGGCCAGGCTGGATGGGACTTTGAGCAATCTGCTCTAGTGAAAGGTGTCCCTGCCTGTGGCAGGGGCATGGAACTGAATGATCTTTAAGGTTCCTTCTAACCCAAACCATTCTGTGATTTTACAGTTCTGTTACTCATAAATAATGCCTGCCTATTTCTTGAAAAATGTGGGAGAAGCATCTCCAAATGACAACCAGGGAATTTTATTTCTGTATGGGAAGTTAATAATTGTAAGAATACAAAATACACAATCACCAAATCTTCTCCAAAATCAAGAAATGAGAGTGTTTATCAGTACCTAGAGAAACAACAGAATTCAGAGACAACAGCCTTTCTACATACTTTCCAGTAGAGAGAAGAACTAAAAGAAAGATTTTTGGGTATTTCCTTGAAAAAGTATTCCATTGTTTCAAATCAAACCAAGGAAGTAATCAGAAATAATTACATGTAAGTACCTCAGATTTTATTTCCATTAGGAAAATAATTAATTGGGAACGGTTATCAAGATAATCACATTTTCAGTGTGCATATCAAAACCACCTATTTTTTCCTAATCATCTGTTGCTGAGGATGCTGCTATTCCACCCTTAGAAGCTTGCCTTCCAAAAGTGCACCACATCACAGCCACTCCCACAGAATTCAGTCAGAAATCCTTTTTATGTTTAAATAAGGACCAACATCAAACATTCAAATTATCATCACTTGCCATGTCAGCTGTTTTAATGTTATTTACAATGGAAATGATTACTTGCAAGGCATTAGCATGAACCAGATGTCACACCAACATTACAAGTGAAACAGCTGAGTGAGTTTAAGCTCCAGTATGAGCACTCCTGTATCTACTGTGCTCCCCTTCTTTTGAGAAAACATGAACACACGTTTAAGTTTCATGTCAGTTTCTTAAAACACCTTAAGACTCATCCACTTAGTGTAACAGTAAACAAATGATGCAGTAGAGTTTTTAAGGACAATGAAACAGAGGACAGAAATTTTTAAAGGAATACTAGATTTTCCTATGTTTGCAAGAACAACTTGAGAGTGAGGAGCCTGTTGTAATACGGTCTTGTTGCAAGCACAAGAAGGTGCTGTTGTGCATGATAATCATGGCCTTTTCTGGAAAGCAGAGTGGTTTGTGCCATGGAATGTCCCAGAAACTCCTCTATCACTGAGGAGAAAACAGCCCAGGGAACTTGGGTTTATTACTGTTACTGCTACAGACCTCTGGCAAGGCCACCTAGAAAAAGTTAACCTGAAAACCTAAGCCAGTTCTTTAACCCTATTTAATTAATTTTGCATTAAATCCACCTGTGTTGCAATGTATAAAGCACACTAAATTCTCACTTTAAGCATAATTTAATTCAAGATTCACGCATTTAATTTGCAGCTATGCTGTGTTCTTGCATACACTTGTAACAAGTTTTTTTTCCTGTTTTTTAAATCCTTTGTGTCTTCAAACTCTGGCCCCAAACATCATGCAAAACTTTGAGGAAACAATCAGAAATGGACCTGTTTCACATCTTGCCCATTCATTTTAAATTCAGAGCCTTTACCCTCCCCTCATAATTCCTGTCCCTCTGCCAACATGAAGCAGCTGACTGTTACCACATCTCAGTGTCAGCTCTTACCAGGGGGTGGTGGACAGGGCCTGGTGGGAGTTCCTGTCTTAGGGGGCAGTGCAGGAGGAACATCCTCATTTTTAGCTGGTGCTTCCTCAAACAAGTTTTTAGTTATGGTGACACTGCTGACAGAGCCTGATGTGGAAGAGCTAAAGGGATCCTCATTGTTGGCCTTCAAAAAACAAAACAGCAACACACACATTTGCAGTGCAGTGCTACCAGACATTCTCTTCAATAATTCAGTATTAAATCAGAACTAAAATTTGGACTAAGACTAAAGAAAATACTGTTTGTTCTTACACATATCCACATACTCCAGAAGACTGAACAGAAAGAAACATCAGGAATGGTTACTGTGTACAACACTATAAAGTTGAAAGCAGTTGAACATGCAAAAGTAATACTTTTGCTGCTAAAATCAGCAAATTTACAAATAAATAAATTATAGTATCACTGGAAATAGAGAGAAAATACGTATCAAGCCAAAAGGATTACATTGCATTCTTCATAGAATTTCAGGACAATTTGCTATCAAGACCTCTTCTTCAAGCAAATCAGCCATTATAAATGTTTAGTAGTGGCAAAACTGTAATGAAACTGAGTGAGCTTTGCCTTGTCACTGCAGTTTCATGCATTTTCTGTGAGTAGCAGCAGCTCCATATTACCTTTGACAGCGTGCTGAAGTCAGCAAAGCCACCTTCAAAGGATTCACTTCCAAACAGGGAGGCAAAGGGGTCTGTAGCTAAATACACAAATCAAGCCAAGAATAAGATTAAAAGTTAAATATAAAAGACTGAAAAGAAAAATTCCCACTACTATTATTAATAAATAGCAACTATTATCTATTTTGCAACTTAAAGTAATTTAAGTGAAGTATTTTATGTGGTAAGCACTTCAAATTATTAAGTAACTTTTAAAAAAACTCTAAGTGTCAGCTTTCAATTAAGAACAATAAATCTCCTGTGCTGAATTACTTCAAAAGAAATAGAGGTATGTTTGCCTACATAAAAAAAATATTAAATTCCACTGAAAGTATCAAATAACTATACTACTGGAAATGTTCTACTGAGATACATGTATGTATACACACAGAGGTGTTTTTTGTGTGCATACACCCATACATATATACATAAAAATGTATATGTGTATATATGTATAAACATGAACCAGAGCTCTTTTCTGACTGCAGACCCACTTGTGAAATCAAGCACCTGAACCTCATACCATCCCAGCCTAATTCAACAGTACCTTTTCATTCTCATGTGCCTAAAATATGTGAAAACTGCTACTGTACAGTAGAGAAGGAAGTGCCATACTCACTTCTGCATCTCTAAAAACCAGCATTTTTTCCCTACAATTAAAATGAGCAGGTTTACAATACAAAATCACACATAGATTCCTGTTTTGGATTATCACTTGTCAGTGCAGTTTAGGAAAATAGGAGTTCAGAGCCTTCCCTCAAACATCTTTAGCCCTCAGATGAGAGAGGGTCACAGAAGGAGCAAACTTGAGCAGTAAAAAATTTCAATGGAGGAGTTACTGTATTCCCCATCTAGTCTGGTGGTGCAGAGCTATCCTGATGTTACTTACACAGTAACATGAAATCTTTGAAAACTACTGGGAAGCAGCACAGACCATCCAAATAGCACAAACACTTAAATCAGGAACTGCCCCAGTTTCAGTAAAGCAGAGGAACAGTTTTTGTGGAATCAGTCTTCAGTGATACACACTACAGACAGACAAAGTCAATTTTGGGTTATAAACTTCTCCCCTAAAAACAGGCACCTTATGTCACACTTTTTGGGAAAATTCAGAACACATGGGAAATCACCTACAATGCTCCATGCAAATTCAGTTAAAAGACTAGAAACAAAAGCAAGCAAAAACAAAAATAAAACCCAAGAAGCTTGATATGTACAATCTACTTTTACCTAGATCATTTGATGTAGTGACAGTGGTTCCACCAGGAGCAAAAGGGTCATTCTTCTTTGATATCTCTGTCTAAAATAAAAAATTCCTTTGGAGGGAAATTTGTTTTCAGCTTAAAAGATTCTTCAATCTAAGAATACAGTCATCATTTATTTTAGTTTAGAAGTTGTAAGATAACACATTCTGAAAATAGCTTCTATCAGCATCAGTAAACAAGCCTATTAATAGAAACTCTTCCTTTCTGTTTTGATTAATACTTTGAAAGGATGGAAAAAAGGTACAATATGTGCAACATACTTGGTAACAGCTAATGCAACAGTCAAGAATATCTACTGCTCATTTTGGTCTCAGATTTCTACAACCAGAGCCGTCTTCAAGGAGATCTAAGATTTCAACACTCCAGAGAGGTGTGGTAAAGCATTTAGGATGAGTGCATAACTTCAGTTCAGAAGTACACATCTCAAGAATCCACTCCTAATCCCACACCACAGCTCTGACCTCCCTGGTTTTTTCTTCTTTTGGACTGTAATAAAACCACAAATTTATTACATTAGAACATCAAGACTTTGAAAAGGAGAGTGTGCTGAATACTACAAATTGTAGAACTCTAATTTCTAAGGCTGGAGGTGTAGGCTGTGGTATGAAATATGACCTTGAGGTCTGCACAATGTGCACACCATGGGGAAGGGCAGGACCACCACTGGCAGGTGCAGTGATTTCTCACTCTTGGCTGCTGTGGGTCCACCTCTGACACACTCTACAGCCACTTAACTTGCTTCTTAAGCCACATGTATCTGAGTTTTATATATGTCTATGCATGTTTTATGCACACACAAAGCTGGAAGTGAGGCATGAAAAGAAACAGCACTGAAAAGGAAAGGAGATGGCAAAACAATGGAGACAAGATTAATGGCATGAAGAATTTCAGCTGCTTAATTTGTTTGTCTATCAGCTTTAAATATTACATATTCAACAAGTTCTAGTCTACACCAGCGAGAGTTTTATGCCCAACTCTACCTTATTAAAGGCTCAAGAGTATTCAGTCACTGCTCATTTATAATGTGAGCTAAAGTTACACTGAAGTACCTTTGAAAGAGGTATCATCATTCACTAGGTATCCCCACATCACAAGAGACCTTTGGTGATTCTTATTAAAAAAAAAAAAAACCAAACAAAAAAACCAAAACCTAAACATACATCTATAGAAAAATCTGACTTTTCTGAGGGGAAACCCCATATACCACATCACATTTCAGATAAAATACAGCACATAGTTCTTGATCCTATAGTGTGTGGAGGCAGAAATCAAGTGTCTGAACATAACCTGGTGAGGTTGATCCTGGCTTTCTTTCCATTTATTATGTTCCACCAACTAATAGAGTTGTTGGAGAGCTCTAAAGCTTTACAGAGCTGAAGTCATTGTTAAATAATAACAGAGCTTAAGTCATTATTGTCAAATGCTCTTAGCTGTGGAGCAATGAAGATCCACAATGAAGTACTTTAAACATGTTTTTATTTTTACTTCTATTTCATCTGTGACTATTTCTAGAAAATAGCACCCAAAAAGACAAGACAGAGCTGGGGGATCAGAGGTAACCTTTACATGATTTCTGAATACCATTTTTTTAAAGCATGTCCAAATGTTCAAAACAGGTTATTTTGTCCAAGTCACATGGAGAAAGCAGTAAAAGGTGTGACACCAGACTTACTGTGGTATTATTACTGTTGTCTGCAGAGCTGAATGGATCAGTGCCAGCAGTCACAAAAGGGTCGGTGGAGGATTGCTTGAAGAAAGAGTCAGCTGCAAAAGGGTCTGAGCCTTTGAAGGGATCACCACCAAAGGGATCTAAAAAGTAAACATCTCCCTAGTATTTCTGCTTGTTTTACTTAGCTGTTATCTTAAAATCTAAACAATGTATAACCTTTTTTCATACTGCTGCAAAGTGACACATTTAAGACCAAGGACCTTTGAAGTAGGAAATTGGCCTGTGAATAATTTGTATTCTGTGATTCAAAACACCAGACAAGGCAACACTTTCTGCAAATCATGAAAACAGCAGTTCCAGAATAATCTCAGCATATAGGTTCTTTAACCAAGTCCCTAAAAATGAAGCATTTACAAAACCTAATGCTCCTAAGAACTCTCCTGCCATCTCCTGCACTTCCCAAGCCCAACTGATGTTTCTTATTTGGCACTTGGTGCTCAACCCTATTTTACTATTGCTTTCCCACTGGTTATTTGTTTTTTTGTCACCAGTAACTTCACTCAGGACCAAGCAAACAATTCAATGACATTGCCTATTAAGCTGATCTAAAGAGAGACTTCCCACCTGTTCAATACTTGATTCCAAAGGAAGTTGGTATGTTAAGAGCCTTTAGAAGAGCACAGTTCTACTACTTTGCAAATAAAACAGGCAGCAAGTGTTTGGAGCCTTCTGTTCATCACTTTCACATACTTAAATCCCAGCTAAGGAACTTCCAAAAAGAGCAAAACTCACTGGCAATGGACTTCTCTAGAAAGCTTTTACACAAGTGGCCAAGTGCTAATGTCACATATATTCTATAATGATTTTTGTAGCATTTCCACCTACTTTTTTCATCTGAAAGTGGTGACAATTTTCCCCACTAGCAAGAACCATTTAGAAAAACAAACACATCATGAGTTATAAAGTTGCTTACCAATTTTTCCAAAAGGGTCATCTTTGAAGGGATCATCTGTTCAAAAGAAAAGCAAATATTCATTGAAGAGCTTCTTACCATCATGAAACACAGCATCAGCCATCTCCAAGCTGCATTTCCGTTGGCTGTTGTCCACAAACACCCACATTCTGCAGAAACACAACTGCAGTAATCCAGGCCAGCTACTGAGATGAGTCCCAGGTTGGTTTAATTGTCACAGACACTGTGGATGGGAGCTCCTAAGTGTTCACTTCAGTACTGGATGCATGATCCCAACTCATTTCTACTTTCTCACGTTCATCTGAGAGACAGATATCCTGTCTCTTAGCTGTGGGTATCTACCCCTGAGTATACTGAGTGCTCAAAGCCCAAAAGTTTGGTTCCTAACAGACCTTTTCTCTTCTGAAAGAAAGGCCTTGTCATGTGCTCTAAGACCACTTCAATATAAACAAAAATCAAGCAGTATCGACTCAGGAACATTCAAGCTGTTTTAAATTAGTTTAATTTATTAATTTAAAATATTCAATCTGCAATGACATTCTTTCAGAAGCCAAGTGATCTGAAACAAATTTAGCTTATTTTCCTTTCAAAGCAATACAAGCTAAATTGATCAGACTATGTTGATCTGAAAGGGTGTAAAATCATATTAATGTGGCTGAAAACATCTGCTTCAGCAGTTAATTCAAATTAACTCCCCTTTCCCAATTGGCTCCATATAGGCAGATCATTCCTTCCATAGAAAATAAGAGCAGAGCAACATCATTCGTCAATGGCAAGTTCTTAAAATAAAACCCAGCACTTCCACAAGATGAACAGATGGTGCAGCTCCACATTACCTTGTTCTGAGAGCCAAACTCCCCAGAAGTAGGCCACAGCCATTCATTCTGAACCACCCACACCCTCCCCACAGCACAGCCCAGAGAACCCTCTGCTGACCTGTTTGGGGACTGGGGCTGTCAATCACATCACTGACACCACAGGTACCACCAGCCTGCCCACACCTTTGCAGCCAAAATGCCACCAGGGCAGAGGCAGGGAGGGGATGGGGAAGAGAAGTCCTCAGGCAGAGCAATGAGGAAAAGGAGCAATTTTCAGAGCTCATTAGGAAGCCCAGATCAAGGAAGGAGGAACACCCCAGAACTCTAATTTCTATCACTACTATTTCTATAATGCTATTGGCTCCATGCTCCTGTCACCCACACATCTTCAGATTTATTCTATAAAGAGCAGTCTCAAGGGGAAGATGAGTCTGATGCATTCACACAAGACCTGTTTCTGCAAATCTGCACTTAGAGAGAAATGTTTACTTACTGCCAACAAAAGGGTCAGACTGGAAGAACTCTAAGCTGGCTTCAGAAACTAGATCAGGCAACGGATGAGATTCAGCATCAAATGGATCTTCCTGGGCAATGCAGGCAGAGAGAAACATATTAAATTTTTAAGACTTGCAATGATGGAAAACACTTATGTCATCTCCTGTTACCATTCAGTGGTTTTTTAAAGCTTAAAGCAAAGAGACAGCTGGAATTCTATATAATTCATCAATGGAGATCCAAAATATTGTTCAACAACCTGCCTGCTACACAAGATGAAATGTTTTCAAGACATCACACTAAATAAAACCAGTAGGAAATGACAATTATTCCTCTGCTGTTGTATGACCATCATGCAAGCCTGAAACAGGTTAACCAGGATTTTTTTTAACCTACTTTTTCCTTCCCCAAATCTGAAGAAACTCACTTTTTTGGTAACAGTTGCAGCTGGGGTCTCTTTCTCTTCTCCTACAGAGACTGCTGTTTCAGGACTATTCCTTATCTGTACAAGGGTAAAAGCAATTCACCATATATAAGTAAATACAAGACTGCACAATAAAATTTTAAGTTTTAAATAGAATCACAGAATATACAAAAGCATACTTTAAGAGGTTCATACTTATTATAGCACATATTTAGTATTCCATAAATCCTGTAAGTTAAAAAGAAATCAATCATAAATCTACTGAGACATAAGGAGGAACATTTAAAGCAAGACAGTTTTAGATTTTCTGTACTTTTCCTTATTCTGCTCTCACTGCACCAAATGGAGACAGCTGCTCTCCTTTAATGTTAATTCTGCTATTCAATTTATGAAATTTTGCTTTGGAAATAAATACAGAAAAAAATGTTACTGCTGCTTTCCAGGCAAACTAAAATTACCTCCTTTTCTGCTTATGAACTTTCAGATATGTGGAAACACAGTCCCTCAGAAAAACACCCTGAAATTTCAGTTGTGCAAGTGTTTAAAAACATAATCAATCTTGGTACATTCTTAACTTATTCCAACTTCACAGCTGCAATGCATCGTGATCAAGCAGGCAAAACACTACTCACTGGAGACACACTGTTTGTTTGTTCCTCTTCTGCTATGCTTTCCCTCTCAGCATTCTCATTAAGGTTTGCAGTTTCACTGCTGCTGTTGCTAAGACTAGAATGATCCACAGTTCCATTAACAAGTGTACTATGGGGCTGAGAGTGCCAACTAAATTGGTTATTTTCCAGTTCTTTCAGCTCAAGAAGCTTTGTCTGCACCTGTAAACAGAAATAAATGTATTAGCATCAGTATGGCAGCACGTGGAAGCCAATAAATGGCCATCCCCTCCTAAATATAAGGTGGGTGATATATATCTGAAAATCTTATTTTCAAAAGCAAATATAATAAAAAAAATTGAGAGATAAGCAGAAATCGTATTTAGCAGAAGTGCAGAGTGGTTGAAGGACACACCTTTTGCCAAGGAAGAAGACAGTCACTGGCAACACCAAGACTTGTTATTCAAACCCATCAGAAAAGTTGCAAAGGTTTCAGGGGTTTCTTTGTTTGTTTAGTTTTGCTGGGAATTTTTGGTTAAGGTTTTTTTTTCTTATTTTGTTTTGGACTGGGGTGTGTGTGTGTGGTTTGAGTTTTTTTCCTAGATTATGTATTTGCAATTTCCTTAAACTCAAAATTAAAAAGGCTGCTTTATCAGAATTCTCATCTTCCAAGAAGGAACATTATGATTTCATTATCATCTCCCACATGACTTCTGAAGTCTACAAAAGCCAAGTATATCTTCCTAAGCAGACACTTACATTCATCTGTTATTATTTCAGCAATATGCTTAATGCAGTGCCTTACAGCAAACATTTACAACCAACCTGCCAGTTGTGAAGGAACTACTGGAACTGACAGGCTATGCAAAGGAATAAACCTAGTCCAGATATTTGGGTGCTAAATCCCACTGATCTCTGCTAGCTCGGTCACCTAATAGAGTTATTGGGGTGTCAGCAAAGACACCACCAGGTGCCTTTCAAGTTAACTGACCTCAAACCAGCCATTAGATAATCTTGTCTAAAGCACCAAAGCACCTACTGTTCCTTATTTAGGAGTCAAGAGCAATAAAATCAGGAGTGCTGCTATAAAACCTAATGAAAAAAATGTCTGTAGTACAGTCAAGCATAACCACTTATACTGTTATACTTATATACTGTTCATGGCAAGCATCTCCTGCCATATAAAAACACTGCAGTGGTATAACCTTCTCTCCAGCTGTGATGAAATGATGAAAAAAGCCATATTTTAAAATTAGGAATGTTGTAAGACTTGTTAGCAAGTTACAGATGTGAATTGTGTAAAATGACCAATCTAAAATCAGCTGTTTCTAGGGTTCAAAGGTAGGTTTTACCTTTTGTTTTCAATCTGGTATCAGTGTGAGTGGCTAGTACATTACACAGCTGACAACAGGGAAGGAGAACCATGAGGAAAGGGTGTGCAAGCTCAGGCATCACCAAAGTTATAACAAATCTCTGATTACAGACAGAAACTGTTGGTGCAACAGCAACTGCTTGAAAGCATGGGGCTCTCTGCCTCTCGGGGTCTAATCTCAACCCAATTTCTTCTTCCATTCACCTCACTTTCCCCCCTCAACAATGCACTAAGTAAATGCTATCAGTAATTTTATACTTCATACCAATTAAAAAATAGTGAGTGCATGCCTCAGGCCATTGAAGATGAAAACTTCAATAACTACTGGACACAGAGAATTTAAGTCTGCATCGTCCATTTTTCATTCATTACATTATGACAAATTATTTATGGACTATAATAAATTAATCCCTTTAATGAATAAAAGAAAGATCATGAAGTATTTTGAGTGACTTAAGTCAGCCTCTAAAAATCCTAACAACTACTAGCACGGAACACATGTGTAAGTAACTAAAGACATGAACAAACAGTGAGGAAAAAAGGAAACAACGCCTTCCCCTTAAGGCAAACCACTATAAAAGTTTCCAGCTCAAAATACTTTTGGGGGGTGGGTCTTTCACACTGCCTTACTGAATTGATTTCCTGTTGTGAATCCTGCAGATGTTGCTGAAGAGGTCCCAGCTGTGCTTTCCCAGACTCTATGCAATGTTCAAGCTCTGCAGTTTCTTGCTGCAGGCGACTCAGCTCCTCTTGGGCTTTGGTCAGTTCATCTTCATAGGCTGAAATCTTTGATTCCTGGCTTGTTATTTCAGCCTTCAGCATGGCAATCTAAGGCATGAACAGTATTTCAAGTCAAGAAAAAAAAACCACCCCAAAACCCACACCCAAAAACCCAAACAACACTTTCAAACACATCCAAATCTATTATTTATGACCAGAAAAAAATAATCTCATAGCTATTGCAGAGATTATAGATCTTACCTGAATAAACAGTTAATTCTCTATTAGCCCCAGTAAGAACAGACTATTTTTGCTGTTCTTCTGACCAATACAGATATTTTTGCTTTAAACCTTATTTGTGTGCAAGTATATCTCAATATGTTTGTTGACACACTGACACTAAATTAGGAACACCGAAGCAAGTGATGTATTTCCTATGCTCTGCTGGTCACAAAACCTTGACACTCAGGCTATTTATTCATTAAAACATTTTTTCTTGCCCCAACAACTGGAACTCTGCAAGGCTGAGTTCTTCAAGACAAGGCATTAATGCTTCCCAAGGGCACTGGCCACCAGACCTTACCAAATGGGCCTCCTCTGCACACTTCTGCCTGATGTCATTAAGTTGTTCTTCCAACTTGGCCTTCTGCTCATCAAGATCATTAAGGGTTTCCTGTGCTTCCTGTTTCTGAGCTTGCAGCTTCTGCAGATTACTGCTTTCCCTCTTTACTTCATCCTGGAGATCCTGAAACAAAACACAGCAGCTTGACATTTGTTCCCTCTCTCCCCTTACCCACTGAATTCCCCAGTACAAACTGCAGTGCTAACCCAGATTTCTAAGTATCAACAAATTATCTTCCAGAAGCCTGCATGGATACCAGACAATCAAGTATTCTCAGATTGTAATTCAATGACATAAAAATAACCAGATTGTTTGCCTTTGCTTTTCTTTAGTAAAACAAATCTCACTGAAGTGTTGAGATCATACACCAAGACACAGATGAACTCTTTTCCTCACACAGAGGTCAGGTTTTCATTCTGAATTTCAAAGTTGTCTTTATTCAGGCTGCTACAGTGCCTCTGCCCTGTGCTTCAGCACTGTTTTACTGAGTTTCTTAGTAAGAACATGGACCTATTGGAGTGAGCCAGAGGAGTCCATGAAGATGGTCAGAGGGCAGGAGCACCTCTGCTATGAAGACAGGCTGAGAGAGCTGGGGCTGTTCACCCTGGAGAAGTGAAGGCTCCAGGGAAACCTTAAAGCCCCTTCCAGGAACAAAAAGGGGCTTGCAAGAAAGTTAGAAATGGACTTTTTATCGGGACATGGAGTCACAGGACACAGGGAATGGCTTCACAGTGACAGAGGCAGGTTTAGATGGGACATTAGTAAGCAATCCTAATCCTTTGCTGTGAGGGTGGGCAGGCCCTGGCACAGGTTTCCAGAGAAGCTGTGCCTGCTCCATCTCTGGAAGTGTCCAAGGCCAGGCTGGATGGGGCTTGGAGCAACCTGGGGCAGCGGAAGGTGTCCCTGCCCATGACAGGGGGCTGGAAGGAGATGGGCTTTGAGGCCCCTTCCAACCCAAAACATTCTGGGATTTTGTGATAATAGAAATCCTTTATTCTGCTCCTTCCCCCTTCAAAAACACATGGCCAAAAATAGGAACTGTTTTTTGGAGCACGGTGAAAGACCATTAGCCCAAATGCACTGCCTCCTAGGGCATTCCTGCCCCCAATTTTGCAAGGATCAGCCAAAAATGTATTTTCTGTGTACCACTACAGATAAGAAATGCACATTTCATACACAATAATATGGAATCTCTTGATTTATGAAAGAGAAGCAAGTATGTGTCTTGTGTTTTAAGTACATTAAGTAGCATAATGAAATAATTATTTCATTTCTGAGCAACAGGAATGGTTATACTTCAACAAACTGCAGAGACAACACTGAAAAACATGTCAAGGAAAGAATTTAGGAAGAAAAAGAATCGTCAAAGTCAGGAGGAAGAGATAATACAGTGAGATCAAAAAGGATTACTACAAAAGGAAAAGCATTGGATGAAAAGAGAAGATTGCAGCATTTCTGAGAAAATACAGCAATTTCAGGAAGAATCATCAACAACAGTAAAACATGAACAAAGCAAAAAAAAATTAAGGAGGATACGAAAGCAAGCAGGCATGAAATTCTGATTAGATGATACATTTGTGTGCTGCTCTAAGCTACAATCCTGCTCTCCTTTTCTAGGGGTGTTTTGTTTGGGTTCTTTTTGGTGAGGGAGACAGTTTATCCATGTGTTGTGTGCTAACACCTCCACATAATGAGGACAAAAAGCCAGATAGGAATAGAAAGGCCTATGATGCAGCAGTCAGATGCTGGGGAATTGGGTAACCTCGAGACAACTGGAGGGCTAACTAAAGGTATATCACAGATGCTTTTATGTTAAAAATCAAACACAAAACCATGCCAAAAAATCTCCCAAACCAAACCACAAAAAGCCCCCCACAAAACTCCTCCAAATCAAATTTGAATTTCAGTGAAGAGTATGTCAGTATACAGCAGTCAGACTAGGAAAAATACAGGTTATTTCTAACCCAGGAGAAAAAAAAACAGCATGCACACAAAAAGCTCTCAGAGCAGCTACTGACTTGGATAATTGGGACACTCTTGATCCATTCATTTTCACATGGCTTTGAAAAGCAAGGATCAGCTGACAGTTAACACAAGCAGTGGAGGAAAAAAGTAACAGCTTAAAGAGACTTCAGCCTCCTTTTTCCTAGAGGAAGCAAGAATTCACATCCACACAAGCTAAATATAGATCACCTCCACTTTTGTCTGTCCTAGGCACAGCAGTAGAGAAGCACTGAAGAGACCTAACTAAGCCTGATGGCTGCCAGAAGAGAATAGAAGGAAAAAAGCCCAACCAAATCCAAAATCTGTGGTGGTTTTTGTTCACATATGCACCTAACCTCTCCAGAATTAAAGGCTGCAGTAGATACAACACACAAAACTGGCTATCATACTCAAAGATGCCTCTTCATGAAGTAAACCAGACTCCAATTAAGCTTCAATTTCAAGGAACACCCTTCAGCATGGAAGCATCATCTTAATGGTCAAGCACTGAATGAGATTCTAAATGAAAACCACTAAGACACTTGAGGTGTTACAAACTGTCATTTTGATGGTAATAATAATCCTTGTATTAGATTTATGATCATGGTAACTCCTTATGCCAATAAAGTGTAGGATAAGGAAAATTTAGGAATCTCTATTTCCATGGACAATGGATTTAATAGTTTGCCAGTCCGTCCTTCCCAAGACAATTCATGTGCTAGAAAATGTCAAGCCTGTAAGAGGACAGAAAAGTAAAACTTACTGACTTTCTAATGGCATTGGTGCACTGCAATAGAGAAAAAGAAAATCCAGTTCTGAGGATACTCAGTACATGTAACTTTGAGGAAACACCCCTTAGTCTCTGCTACTAAAGAGCTGATATTTTAACAAGCAGATTAAACCCCATCAATATGCACATCTTCCTTACAACTCTTTTTCTGCCTTTGCTTTTTTAGTACCTATTTACACAGTCTTGAAATTTTTTTATTGAAGAAAAAACTGCCATTCTTTCCCTTCTCCTATATAAATCAGTTTGATTGATCACTGACCATGGCTATATTTGAGATTACAAATAGGTCTGTGGAAGCAATTCTGGTGTCAGAAACCCTGAAGTGTCATGACACAAAACCAGCTTGAAACAAGGAGGCAGGTTAGAGCAAACTGTTTTTTTGGTAGACCATCCTTAGAAATGTTCTCATTAGAATAAAACCAGAAGAAAATGTATGAGGCAAAGATACCCTTAATCTGTCCCATTATTCTGTGAAGTTCTAGAAAGTTTGTTGAAACATGCAGGTCCTCCACCAGTCAGGAATAAGAAAAGATAAAGGGCCACCAGATTAAATAAATGCTGCAGTCATTTCCTGTTTGATCCTGGAGGTTTCTCATTTTTCTGACAAGCCCATAATAGACTGTTCCTTCTCTGCAGACTGACAGAACTCTGTAACTATATTTAACAAATAGCTTGTGTGGCTACTAACAGGTTAAAGACCTGAGACAGCTGCTCCCAGCCCCACTGCTGAGGATGCAGACTCAGGGGATGCTGTGATGCTACTGCCTATCAAACACACATGGATGACACTGGAACATTCAAGGTAAGGCTTTTATCAAGCTTACAAACCTTTTGTGCAAAGGCACCAGAGAACTCAACCCTCACATGAGCCAACACAGATTCCAGCAGACAAAATAATCCTGTGTGCAAAGCCAGGAATATCCCCTGAGAATTCTGTGAACAGTGGGAAAGGGAATCTGCAGGGTGGGGAGGGGAATGGCCGCGGAGCACAGGCATGGGCAACTTCCACACGCATTCCTGCAGCTGCTGGAGCTGCTGCCAGCATGACCAACAGGCCAGCATCTGATTATCTCCTCAAAGGTCACACTATTAATTATCATCCACACTCCAAGGATATTAAATAACCCTGCACAAAATTCACAACTCTTGTAATACATTAGCTCCTTTTCAGCCCAACCGAAATTGAAATGCTGAAATCTTGCATTATTTGCTCTAAAGTAAAGATTATGGAAAATGATAGATTCTTAAAGTAAATTTAGAAATAAATATAAGTGGTCAGATAACACATCTGAAGATTTTTTTTAAAACAGCAACTGAAAATTTAACTGCAATATTGCTTTGCAATATTTAATTCAGAGCTTGGCTAGTCTGTCAGCACTCTAAACACTGATGCTGACTGCATAATTTTAACATCTGCAAAACACTTGTAAATTTAGATTTTCAGACATTCAAGAAATTCAATATCATCCTTTCAAATAAAAATCAACAGATTCTTTTTAAAATTCACTTATATTAGGCAAAATTATTTTGAGGCAACATTTCTCCCTAGCTGGTAATTACTGTGCCTCTTAATAGCAGCCCGATATACAAACCCTTTTAATTCAGCCATTTACGTTTATTAATTAATTTACAGTGCTACAGTGTCCTCTTTAGTTTTAATTACACAGTAGATAATCTTGCTTTAAAAAAAGAAAGAAAAATCTAGTCTTTTGTAATAATTTTCATTTATAATTCCATGCATGCTATATATCCTATAGGAGCTTACACGTTTATATAAATATACACACCTACACAAACCCAAAATTATATATAGAATACACTTCAAAGTACATTCTTTTTCTTAGCTACCATTTTTTTTTCTTTTTACTGGATAAGTGACGTGATCTAAAGACTCAGTAATCCCACTGTCATTAAAACAGCACATGGTGCAATATCAGGTGTCTGAACAATAATGTGGTGGTTTATTTACCTGGACCTCACTTGTCCTCTGCTTGATGGCATCTTCTTTCTCCTTCAGATCTTGCTCTACATTATTCTTTTCCCTGGAAGACCAGCAAACAATGCAAGAATACTTAAGAACATCAGCTACAGCAGGTACAGTTATCCAGCCCCCTAAGCCTGTATCTCTCTTTAAATACATAGTGAAACATTAAACAAAAAAGATGTGAGGGATTTCTGCTTTCCAAATGATTTACAAGACAGAAGCCCACAGAAGTGTTCTGCATAAACCCCTCTGTCTTTCCACCAACTGCACTCCAGTGATAAGAACGGCTCAAAACTGGAAGGGGGCGGGAGGCAGAAATCAATGAAATACTGTCTCCAGTGATCTCACTGTTGCTATGGAGCACTTGTCTAATGAAAACTGCTAGGAAAAGTGGGAGGGATTGCATCAGATTCCATCTATTAACCCCTGCAAACACAGCCCTGCCCGGGTTCCCAGCAGCCAGGGAACACTCCCAGAGGCCAGCAGAGCCCATGAATGCCCTTTGCCTGTCAGATTTTGGGTCTGCCTGCTGGGAAGCTCAGGCAGGAGCAGGAAGGTTGGCTTGGCTTGCTGGAATCACGATCTGCTCAGACACTCCACACACAATGATTTGCTGTGTCATATCAAGGTTGCCTCTACAGACATTTATTCAAGTTTAAGTGACTGCTGATGACAGGGGAATTATCATCAATAAATTCTCATCAGTCAGACATAACAATAGCTTTAAGAAAGGGAACAAACCCATACAACTCAGAAGTGTTACTGTTATTAAAAAATCATGAGTGTCTCTAGACAGCATATGGAATCTTTTCTCCTTCCATAGATACAGAAAAACAACTAAGCATTACAGTTTTTACACAATCTTCTGTAGATATTTACTTTCATAAGGACTCTGTTAATAAACCAACACACATATTGAAGTCTGAATTTGAACAATAAACCTAACATTTCTAAATGAAATACCATAGTGAAAAGCTATTAGATTGTATTACTGGTATAAACCAAAATTAAGAAACTTCGTATTTTAATAGCAGAGAATTGTTAATCAATCTAAAACTATTAATTTATTTACCCTTATCTGATATAGAAGAAAGCATTTCTGTGTTGAAGTAAAGCAGGTCTACTCTAAGGTCTCTTTATGCAAGCTGAGAAAGTTTTGTTTACAATGGAAAATAAAAAGAACCCAGATGTCAGATCTTAAATGAACATTTGTTCTGACAAATAATTACTATAGATCATACTCTGCTATTATTTTTCTCATTATCTGATTGAAGAGCAACTACCTGATTATGCCCAAAGGTGAAGTTTAAACTGGAAGGAAAAGGAACGATGTGGAAAGAGGAACTTTGAAGATCAAGGCTATTTATTCTGTCAAGTGTGATCCTTCAAAATAAAGGACCACACTTTCATAAAATTCATAAAATATGTCATAAAATTAATAAAAATAATAAAATTAATAAAATTCCTCACTCTCCATTCATCAGAAACTGGAAATTCTAAAAAAAATCTTTACCTTTTCAATCAAAGCTATAGCACACTCCTCTAACTCAATAAGCATCTGTAGCATAGTTGTATTTAGATATTTAAAGTATTGCAACACAGGCTTGAAACAAGCTCTTTGCTTTGGCTTCCATAACTTCCCATGAACAAAGGTCTCAATAAAGCACTTCTACAGATCTATGTACAAATCAGGCTGAAAAATACCTTCAGGCCCTCAAACACCCACCAAGCACAGACAACATTCATATGTATTTTTCCTGTTTGATGATAAAAAGAGTAGGAAAACAAATACTTTTTATTTTTCCTGCTGGGGTGGGAAAACTGAGCACGAAATAGAACTGCAGGCAGGTATGTGTGGTTAATAAACAGCATTTATACATTGCTGTCACTGATGTGCCTGAGATTGTCAGAGATGCAGATCACTTCCTTTGCATTTCAACACAAGCCAGGTACCTAAATCCTTGCAATCTGGACTGAGCAACAGGATACAACACCCACCCACTGGCACTTCCATGAGCCAAATCAGAGCACAAACAATGAATTGGAAAGAATCAAGTGAAAGAAGTATTGTCAGGCAGAACAAGAAAAGCTTAGGCAGCAGTCTCAGGCAAAGGAAAACAATCTGAGTGTATATAGTCTGCACATAACACATCCCATCCTCCCCCCAGAAATGCCTCTTTGTTTCAAAGAAAAGACAACACAGAACTACTTAATTCACTAATTCTTACGAACACCTCCATTTCTTTAACAAACTATCTGCTATGCCCCTTTAGGAATGCTCAGCAAATGAAAAAACCAAAAACAAGTAACAAAATTGATTTATTGGATATGACAGATTTCCTGGATCATAAAGTCCCTTACTACATCCAAAAAACAACCCAAAAAGAAATGTGGTCTTGCCAACAAAGGACACTTGTAACTAATTCAAGCCAATTTTTGAAAGCAATACAATTTCCCTATGCATTTTAATAGTAGTCAGGTTGGGAGAACCTCATATCAAATAAACTAAAAGCAATGACTAATAGATGGTTTCTCCCATACAGATGCTTCATCATTTACCAAAACCCTAAATTTAATACCAATTTGTGAATGGAGTAATTTATAAATGGGAGCCAGCACATTGCAAGTATCTGTCACAGCTGAGAACTGCAATGTCCCCGTGTCAGCAGAGGTGTCCCAGCCAAACATTCAACCCTGGCCAGGCTGAATCACCTTAGATACAAAAGCAAAAAAAAAATCATAGTCCTGTCCCATAATAAGATGAGGACTACTCACAGAGCTGGTAGCATTATCTACACTCATAGTTGCCCAATATTTCTTATTTTCACATACATCTGTAGTTGTGGGAATTCCTAATGTAGTAGTACTTCAGTTTGGCAATACTGGAAAAAAAGCCAAGGGTTTGCCTTGTTTCTTCTAACATTAGTTACTCACAACCTCTCCTGCTGCAACAGCTCGGTTACTTCCAAATCAGAGGTTGAGAAGAAATGATCAATCCTACATTAAAATTCTTAGCTAAGGTGATGTAGATCTCTGAAATTTGAAACAAAAGTTGATGCAAGTGCATGGCAGGGAGAGATTGTCCTGTTTTTCTGGGGGATGTTTTGCTCTTTCATTGCTATTGAGAGACCAACTCACCAGCTTTATGGTCCTTTTAACCTGATTTATACTTCAAGACAATTTAAATGCTGCTATCCAGCATATTTGAAGGATGACATCTCTGGTGAGATATCCCAAGTTAAGCTCAACTACTCCTCTGCTAAGAGAGGAATGTCGCATCAGTAAAGCTTGAAGAAATTCCATGAATTTGAGGGTCATCACTAACTTTGAAAGCAAGAAAGCAAAGCTGGGTTTGTTGGGGAAGAAAAAGGTTTTATGGCTTGAAAAAGAATGGTCCAGCCTCCCACCATGTTGATCAAGAAAAGCTTCAAATAGCTTTCTAAAAATATAGTGCAACTGAAACAGAATTTAGAGACAGCAGTGCTAACAGGCTCAATGGTGCAGGTTCCACAATGTCCCAAGGCAAATCATTCCCCCCACCAGAGGGGTATTATCCTCCCTAATAAGTGTTCTGCATTTTATTCTTCATCTGATCCTCCACCTCCACCTTCCTGACACTGTATTTATCAAATTCAGACTAACAAAGCTATTGCCCACCAGACCTCTTTCCCACACAAACTGCTGAGCCACAAAGACATCACCTCTGTAATCTTTGCTCAATCTCTCCAAAAGCTGCTCTCCACACATTGTCATTCTTTTGGCCATTTCCTCTCTTGCCTTTTTTTGTTGTTGTTTTTTGAAGCGCACTTCAAAAATAGATTCAAATTCTATTACATTTACCACACTGTTAATCCCATTCTGTTCTGAACCTCTAAATCATATCAAAGTAAACTTCCCCTTTCTAAAAAAATACACACTAAGAGTTGCCTATACCCTATCTTCAACAATCTAGTATAGTTCAATTTAAAATAAATGTCAATGTATATTTGCCCCTCAAGAAATGGAAGTAGTGACTTTTGCAGGGCCATGGTTCCATACCTCACAGTAAGAAAAGAAAACCAGACTCAAACAGCCTGGCTTGCATGTTAGGCTGCAAGCCCACCTACTGAAAACCAATTTCTAAAAATTCATGCCAGCCAACAATTTATTTCCTTCAGTAAATATACACAGTTGCAAATCCTATTTCAGGTTAATAAATGTGAGTGTCCAAAACTGGAATGAATATAACCTGAAGAACAGTGGAGGCAGAGCAGGGAGAAGCAAGGAGGCGGTGGGAGTAATAAGAAAGAATAAGCAAGTGAAATGAAAATATATTTATGCATTTAGGAAACAGACTGTGCTCTGACACACTGCCAAGTCAAATCATTCCCACAAGTGACATGAATTAGAGAGGCAGATTTCATCATGACAAAGCACCACTCACTTAAAAAATAGGAAAATTTACGGTTCTTAATATCATTTTCAGTGGATTTATGATAGTAACAAGAAAAACACTGCAGAAAAATACTTGCTGTTTCAAGAGCATTACCAAGACTACAGAAAATATATGAATTTGATTTTCTTAGTTACTTGAAGTCATCTTAATTACCTTAGAAATAATTAATGGAATCGAAGAGTCTGCAGACATAAAAACAATTCTTCTCAGTCCAGCAGTTTATTTTATTACACAAGAGCAGCACCCCCATCTTTACCCCCATCAAAACCCTAGCAGTGGGCCATGCACAGTCATCTTCCCACTCCCTATCCTGCATACTTACTCATCTTTTCCATCTCACTTCCTTACTGTCACCAAAAACAAGTCCTTGGAATGCCCTCTACAAATAAAAGGTAACTAACACTGTTTATATATGGTTCCAGCATCCTAAAGATTTGCTCCGTTCACACTTGCCAATAAAGAGGAACAATGGAGAATATTTCCAGGTCAGGTTGTTTCAGCTCTCTGAAACACAACCTGAGGGCACGAGGGGCAGACCCTCCCCAGTCCTGCTGTCATTAAGTGCACTCATGTGAGTGAACAGAGAGCAGCAGTGTCACACAGTGCTACAGACATGCTCACCCTTTACTTAGCAGAGTACTACCACCTGCTTTTCTCTGCTGCACTGAATTGTTCTTTAAAAAATAGTAAATAGTACAATAGCACAATCCAAGGTAACTCTGGCTATTCCTCCCTTACATACCTCTGCAGGTCCACAATTTCATTGTTTAATGTATCAAGTTCCTTAATTGCAGAAAAATCTGCTGCAGGATTCGGTCCTTGAGTACTCTGAAAGATAAAAAATAAACACTGTTAGTCTAGAGCTTATGCCATTCAACTACTACATTCATTTTACTTTTTGTGGCAACATGAGCTGTCCTCTTGTAACAACTGCTGGTAGCATTGTATTTCAAACCTTCAACCTTAAAAACCCCAAAAGAGTACAGATGCTGTTTGAGCAGAACACAACATACAGCCAAAGCACGGGGACACCTCAATTCAAGGAGTTTGTCTCCTCAAAGACACCTTCCACAAAAGCACAGCACTACCTAATCGTACAAAAAACCATAGAATCTTGTTCTAAAATAAGTCTCATCCTACAGCTAATATTTAGGTGGTTTCCTAGCATTCATTTGAGAGAGGTTTGCTTACTACTTTTATATTTCTTCACCATGGTGATCCTCATGTTGCAGAGTACAGACACTGATTTGCAAGGATACTGAGCTCTTTTGACAGGAAGCTCCAGAGTACTCAATGAAACTCTGATATAAAATCATAGGGTAACCTACACCCATGAGTTCCCATTCACTTAATGTCTTTATAAGACACTGAGTAAATTGAGACAATGACTGTAACACAAATTATTTGTTCCCAAAAAAGTACACATAAATGGATAGAGAACAAATGCTGAAGACAGAAATTACAAATGCTGTAATTATTCTTCTGTGCCTTGTCACAACATGAACATGCTTAGAAAGCAACAGCCATTGTAGCTACCTCCTGTAAATACATCAGCTCCTTCAAGTCTTGAATAAAGTCATCCAGGAAAAACACAACACTCCGAGGACAAGGGTATACATATAATTTTAAAAGGCAAATGATACTCTCAAAATAACACAAAAGTTTTTAAATGCTTAAGTTTGTCTACAGATAAAGCAAGATACTATTAATCATGTGCTTACTCAAACTGATACTCTGGGGAAGAAAAAAACCAAGAGCTATGAACACCTAAACTGTGAGCACACTGTGGCTGTGAGTATTATTCAGCAGAGCTACAGACTATCCATGCATATTTTACTAGCAGAAATGGTATGAACTGGGAATAAAAAATAAAAAAAAACCGAAACAAACAACAAAACCAACCAAAGAACCAACTATACAGCTATTTTTAAACTGGTTAGTGTACAGCTTCTTAAATGGACAAACTAGCTATGATGTTCAATCCTGTTCTACAGGAATTACACAGGAGTATTGCAGAGTTGATCATGGCATTCCAATGGGAGTTTTTTCTTCTCCTATGACAAGGATAGAAGGAACACATGGAAATATTAGCTGCAAATTATTTTTTTCCAGGCCTCCTCCTTTCACCCAGTTAAAGAAATTCTGCACACTAATGCCAGCATCAAACTTGAGGAAAACATAGCTCAATCTTAGTTTCAATTGCTCAGGAGAACTGGTGAGGGCAGGAACATAAAAGCCAACATTTTTAGCTTCAATAAACATGTTAACAAGGACAAGTTAGAACCATAGGCTGCCATTACTACACTGCAACGTGCATGCAAAACAGCACCTCCAGTTTTTAACTCAGAGTCGTAGTAAAAGGAAATTTCCATCAAAATTCTGTGAGAGAACCTTACAAAAAAGTTTAGTTTTTATGGCTTGGTATGCAAGTGGTGACTACAAACAGTTCTGGGTCAGGAAACACAGCAACAAGTTTTAAACCACAATGAAATGCCATTTTACTTACTGATATTTCTGTTAACACCTTTGTGTGGGTCAACTCAGAAAATGAAGCCTAACATGGTGTTTTGGGGTTTTTTTTCCCATGTATGCCACACCACATCAAGAAAACCAGCAAAAAGCCTGCCTAACTCTGCCTCCTGACTCAAGCCTTTGAGTTCAAATTTTTAACAATAATCTTGGACCAAAAAGTTCTTTCATATCAACAAGACAACACCTCTTTTGAAAAAGCTCAAAATGAGCTGAAGGTTCAGCTCAATTTAGTAAAAAACCCTCTTGTTCAGGATTGACAGAGCTAATTGAAAGCTAACTTACCTTCTTACACAATATTCTCACTTATCACCTAAGTTAGTAATGAAATAAAAATCACACTGAAATAAAAATCACACTGATGTCTTGGAGAGTTTTACAAAATTAATTTACATCCACAGAACAGCAGTAACCAACATCTAATGCTTTCTAATCACTCAATTCTCTGTGCTATCTTCAGTAAACCTGTGGGTATTAATCCTAATGACAACTGCCAAATGCCACACTGGGCTACTACTCTGTCACCACTTCCCCTGCAATTTCACCAGGAAGACACAGAGTTTTCTCTTTTCAGTTTAAGCAGCCCACAGGAGCAGCCCCAGAGGTCTGGGCTCAAGGGAGAACCTCGGGATTACTCTGGATAAACAACACTGGAAATCAGCAGAACTTGAGCTGCAACATGACACCTGAGAGAAGTGCTGAGCTCATTCATGACTATGTGAGAGTCTCAGGAGGATGCTCATTATTAAACCAACAGACAGTAAATATTAGAAAAGCAAAGTTTCTCTAACCTTGAGAAAGCAGAGTTAACAAACTGACAGAATAATAAGGATGAAAAGCAGAGTGGTGCAGAATGGAAAAAACAGTCCAAACTAGAAAAGAGACATAGAAAGGAAAGCAAACATACAAAAAAGATTAGTAGAGTTGCAAATAAAGCAATTACATTTTAAAAACAGAATGTAAAAACAAATTAGATACCAGTTACAGAAACTCAAAAAAGTAATGTCAAATTTTGAGTTTCATTTTTCCATGTGTGAATTTTTCATTCTGTTTAAGAAAGTTGCAGAATTAGGTCAATGTATTGCACAACCAAGAAAAGGTAACTCACATCAGAATTTGTGATGACCTCAACCATTCTGACAACTACAAATTGAACTGCTGAGGTACAGCTAACTGCTGGATTAAGATAGATGGCAACCAACAGACTATGGAGATATCTAAACTATCTGTGAGGTATAAAATGGGGGACCATTTACTTTTAAAACTTTAAATAACTCTAAACTTTTAGTTCAAATTGTTTCCAAACTTATTAAAGAAGATTGATGTAAAAAAGGTAATTGAACACATTAGGAGAAAAGCACTGAACTTGTGCATGTCACTTCAGATGGAAACTCAAATTTCTTTAAAATGGCAGCAGAAGAATTATTCTTTCAAAAGAGAAAATAATGCTTTCCCAACATAAGATCTCTCTGCTTGGTTGGCAGGTGTAATAAATGGCAGCTTCATTTTGAAATGTGGATGGAAGTAATTGTCATTTCTTTGCACCTAAGATTTGTTTTCCTCCTGATATTATGATAAATATAAGGTATTCCAGCACTTGAGGTTGCTTCTTGCATAGCCTTTGAAATTAACATTATTTGTTTGAGATGTACACCAAAAATGCCAAACTCATCCTTACCTTCTGTAAACTGACACCTCTGTCTGAAGGTGGAATCATCTCTGGAGTCAGAACCTGAGGAGGATCAATGCCCTTTGTTAACTTCTGGTTAATTAAATGGAAAGCCAAAGCAAACTGTTCCTTTGAAAGCTTCCCGCAGTCCTTGGTGTCACAGAGAGCCCTGCACAGAGATGCACATGAAATGTAAAAAAATCCTCATTTCTCCAAGTACAGCCCTATTTAGTGTAGTCATTTACAAATGTAAAAATTGCTAGGGTGTATCTCCTCTTTTAAAGCAAAACTATAGGCATAGGAAACATCACTCAAACACACACAGCCACTTTCACTTTGCTTGTTGAGGCCCACAGCTGTGCTCTGGTGAAAAGCACAATCTGGGCTGTAGGTCACTAGCAACACCTTCAGAACCAACACAAGTTTATTTACATTTTTCTAAATTAGCAGTTGTGTTAACCATAACTTGGTGGGGAAAAAAAAAAGTTGTTCCTATCAGTGTGCCCAGCAACAGCTCATAGCTGAAAAGAATTAAAAAGCATTGAGGGCAATGAAAGCATTTCTGTAATGAATAATGCCAAACGAAAGCATAGCTGTAAGGAAAGACATGCTGTAGAATGAGATGGGACATAAATCTTGCATGCTAACAATTTTATAGAAATAATTCCCTTTCCCAGTACATGAGTAGGATCAGTGATCAGATACTTGTGATGATGTGATGTCTTAAATACACAGGGATAGATGAAGTGCAGCATTTGTAACAATCTGTGTTCAGGCATAAAACTGATTTCCACACATTTCTGACCCAGAGCAGAAGCAAGTAAATTATCACTGATTGTTATACAAAGGCCATGCTATTATATACAGACATGTCACTTTCAGAAATGCCAGCACAGCAAGAAGTGAGAACTATGCCATCATCTACACAGCTGTCACAGGGAAAAAACCTACCAGATATGTGCAAGGAGAGCAGAAGGCAGTCCTGTTTTCAAGAATAGTTCTCTGGCTTCCACACCTGACACAAATCCATCCATGTCCTTGTCAGTTTTCACAAAGATCTCATCGTACTTAATTTTGTCTGCAGGCGACACAACCCACTGAAGGGGGGTGAGGATGGAAGGGAAAAAACCAAAACCACAACACTAAGACACAGGCAAGTTCTGTTTCCAGTTCAGACTTACATAATTCAAGGACTACAGCACAGACTTCAAAAAAGTGATACTGGTGCCTAGTTTATAAACCTTTATATAAACTGGTTTTATAAACCAGTTTTATCCTCCTAAACAGACATGCAGAGATCCTCAAGCAACTGCAAAAAGTAGAAGCATTTCCCTCAGGAAAGCAGCCAGGCTGCTTGGTGCTGCTCTGCCCCTTTGCCTGTGCAACAAAGGCATTCCTTGGAGGCTGGATTTCCTCCCTCATCACTGTGCTCAGTCACAATCCTGCTCTCTGGCTCTACCAATTTTATTCCCCTTTACACAGCTGAGAAGCTTTAGCTGGAGGGACAGAGAGCTGCTCAAGCCCAGGCTGTTAATAGCTGGGCACATTCTAAATTGAAGAATTGACATCTGAACAAGGTAAAGATGGGAATTAGAGCCACTTCTGTTACTTGAGCAATTTTTCACAACATTCAGCTAATATAAAGATGTCTGGGGTTTTCTGAGTGAGAACAGCTTCAAGTGCATGTATGGAAGCTAATTAATTTCAGTGCACATAGACAATTAACAGATGAGTCCCAAATGGTGCTGTACACAAACTCACCCAGAATGGCACTGCTTTGCAATACATACAGCAAGACTTACCCTCAAGGCAAGGAAATTTCCAGGTTAAAACCTTGGCACCTCCAAAATTAAGATGCCAGTTTCTTAGTGATTACTCAAATAAGGGTACTCAAATGTCCAAGCTGCATCTGATGCTTGAAGTACCACAGTTCTTTCCTTAAATACCCTTATCAATGTTTTTTCTCATTTTGAATAGAACAAGTTATATATAAACTACTTGGAAAGATATTTCCCAGCTTTTGGACTCTGAAATGATGAGGAGTAAGTAAGATGTCTGGGGACACTAAGAGGCATCAAGCTGCCTAATAATCACAATCAGAACAAAAATCAAACCTCCTGTCTCTAGGTGGATGTGCTGGACCTTTTGTTTCCTTTTCCCATTGCCTGCATTTATCTATTCCTTTTAATTCATATCTTCTCCAGACTGTCCACATGCACACACATACATGACTGCCACAATCTGTTTCAAGGTGTCTATATTCCAATCAGTCTTCATCCAGAAAACTTCTGCTCTGCAGATGTGTACCTGGACCACTATTTTTTTTTTGAGCTTGAAATAATTTGTTCTAAAAACTATTTTGTTCTTCAAAATCTAAACAATATTTTTTTATCCAATTGTTTATATCTGAAGACATCTAGGAAAAGTTAAACAAGATAAATTTTACACCTTTCCATCTGGTCTTCCCATCAGCCTCCCAAAACCAAGCAGCTGGGCAAGAAGCAAATTAAAAACTTGTATCAAGTCTCTTCATACAGGCAGTCTCTAAACCACAGCATTAAGAGCAGAAATTTTCCAATCCTCAGTGACTTCATGACTGTACCTGTGTTAATGGTGTTTTGGCAGCTAAAATGCCCACAGGTGGCAAGGACTGATGAGGCTCTTTGGTTGAAGATGGTATTAATGGCATTGCTCCTGGAACACTGAGAGGTTTTCTCTTGGATGGTGGCACCAAAGCTGCAGGCAAGGACATTGGCACTGGTTCTTTCTCCAAAGCACAGTATACCAAAAACATGGCCTGAACAAGAAAAAAAAAGGTGTGTGGATATAAATATATTAGAAATATATATACATATATAGAGAGAGACTAAAGAATTAATTAACAAATAACTTTGTAGCATTCTTTCATTATGTTTCCCCTTCACAAGCCCCTCAATTGATAGAGCTCATTGCCTTCTAAATTGTGCTTTTCATTTCTTTTGAGGATCAGTGCTTAGCAAGTGAAGTTCAGTATCTTTTAGAATATTAAAATAATTTTCCAAGCTTGTGCCATTACTTGTGGAACTTTATTTGAGAGAAGACTTCAAACACTTTAATTTATCACCATTTTCCCAGAAATTGCTCCACTTAGCATTTAATTCTTTTGTTGTGGCCATCTCTAATTTAACACTTCTTACATTATTTCACCAGTCCTGACTTTAATAGTGTTAAAATTCTAACTTACTACAAATTTTCCTCAAGGATACCTTGAGGCATTCAAGCTCTATAAATACTGAAGGTTAAGGTAAAACTCAGTGCAAACACTCAAATGTCTCATGGGACAGCAGATCTCAGGTGTAAGTTTTTAATGGCTCATCTAACCCACAAAGAAAGTTACTGCTGTGTACTGAGACACATTCAACAAACTGACAGAAACATTAAACAGCACTAAAACTTGATTAAAGACTCTGAATAAAGATAATAAATGAAGCATACAGTCAGAAATTAATACTAAGGCATCTATTTTAAACCCTGCCACCAGGCTTTCAAAATCTCAAGAGGCAGAAGATACTTACAACTGCAAACTCATCTCGATCCAACATTCCATCACGGTCAATATCACTCAATTCCCACACCTACCAATAAAAAGCAGAATATAGGGATCTTTGACTAAGCTGCAGCAGTTTCCTACTTAAAACCTCATAAAAAACAAATATGAGAACAGCCTCCCCCCACCATATCTCAAGTTCTATTAACAACATTAGTTTGCAGTGAGCAATGTAAATTCACATAAACCACACAAAAGCAGAGAGCTTCTTAAGCTGGAGACAGAGGCACCCTGCCCTGACCCAAATGTTAAAGAATACACATAACTGATAAACTGCAGCTGGAGGTGATCTACCCAAATAGCAAAAGAAATTTTATTTTTCTATTCAAAAGCCGCTCTCCACAAAATCTAATTCAAAAGTTAAGCTCATTACTACAAATCTCCAATTTGTAAAACAGGCATTTCTGAGTGCAGCATGGGTATTACTTGTGAACTAACAATTAAGAAGAAAGATATTCTTACTCGTCCTAAGATATCCACTGGCAGTTTTGAGTTGAGGAGCACAGGTTTCACCTTATCCCCTGACAACAGTCCATTCACTGGATTTAGGCTGTCAAAAATGGAATCATACTTGACCTTGTCTTCCAGCTGCAGGGGCAGAAGAAAAATATTACTTATGCAAACAGTCACATTCATAGCCTAAGAAGCAGAAGTTCTTTCAAAAGTGCTAACTTTTTTTAATAAAGACACATTGCAATTCCTGATGCCTATAAGAAAACATCAAAAAGATACTATTTTTAAGTCAGAGACTCATCAAAGCCCTGTGAGATTTCTTCTTCAATTATTTTCATGGCTTCATGTAAGAACATTTTTTTCTTTATTTTAAATTTCTAAACATGAAGAGATTTCCCAAGAGTCAAGTGTTCTTATTAAATTAGGTCTATTAGCCCAATTACAAATTTGACAGGAATGGCAACTATCATACTTTAGAAATGTAGCATTAGATTTTTCTAAGAAAGACAGGTTTTCCTGCAAACCAGATAACAATTCTAGGTAACAACTAACATTCAGTTTACCTTTACAGCCCATGGTAGATCACTTGATGCTGTTCCACTGAGTAGCAAAGGACTACTAGTATCAGTCTAAGGAAAAACAAGGCAAAAAAACCACCAGACACATTAAAAGAGACATGATTCTGACTTTGCAAAACCACCCCCTTACTTCAGAAACTGCTTCTCAAAGCCAGAACTGCATTTTAGTCATTCATACCAAAATTTAGAGAAAAAAATTTAAAATGTTTATTCCTAATAGAACAAATACTACATATCTTCAAATTAGACACAATTTCATATTCAAATTCCCACTAGAACATGTAGCAGCTTATTCCACGTTGCTTAATTTTTTCCCTGTTGTAGGGCCCCATTGCCCTACAACATCACCCTCTGAAGTGTTTGGTATTTACACCAAACCTTCCTAATTTTTCACTTAAAAGCAGCTCTTAATACTATGTTCAATTAAAAATGAAATCTTACAAATCTTGGTGGAGGAACAGGCAAGTTAAGACTACTCAGGGAAACATCCAATCCATTCTGTGCACAGGCTACAAGTCGCAGAGCCACAAAAAACTCCTACAGGGGGAAAAAAAAGAAATTTTGAAGGGTTTATAAAATGAAAATAGATATGAAAATATATATTATATATAAAAATATAATTTTAGAAGATAGTAAAATTTCAGAAGAATTAAGAGCTATTCTAGTACTATTATATATATGAAAAGTTGCACGTGGCTTCAAAGGGAGTCAGAAAGTGACAGAAGGCAGCAGTCAGCAAGCGCTGGATTCCCCCAGTAGGACAAAGTTTGCAATTAATTTTACAAGAATTTAGTAACTTCCTGGCCAGTACAGTCAGTTCTCAGCACTCAGTTCTTCTATAACAGAACAGTGAAAATTTGAAGTGTAATTGCAGCTGTTTATCTTGGAGGAAGTGAGCTGATCCCACAGATGGTTAATGGAGCAGAAAAAAACAGAAAAATGAACCAAAAGAAGCCCCAAAAAAACCCAAAACTGTTTGGTAGACAGTTACAACCTCCTCCTCTTCCTACCATGGGAAGAAGTCGTTCCCTTTCCACAGACTGTTATTTATATTTCAAATCAAACAACACACATTACAACTTCTGGCAGTACCACTGAGATGTAAATTTTGTCCCCACACTGCTCATTGCCACAGCTTGGGAAGGACAGCTCCAAACAGAATGTACCAATGTCAAGTCCACCAAACTTAAAGTAATAATAATTTTGAAGATTTTACAAGAATTTTAATTTCTGCATTGTTTCCTACAAGATTATGAGGAAAAAGTCACCTTCTTCGTAAATGCAGTACATGAAACCTTAAATTACTTCTGAGAAAACTGCACAGCTACACATCAGCCCATTTTGCAACCTGGAGAAAAGCTGATGAGGCAGCTGAAGGCTGTTTAATTTATTGTAGTTTCCACTCAAACGTGAATTACATAGCCAGTCAAAATTAGGAAAAATCTGTTAGAAAAACTGCTTTCCTGAACCAAGAATTTCCAACTTTCATCTTGTTTCAAGGCTGGGTAATAGTTAGAGTCATATACCACATAAATAAATCATACCTGTTTGTTCAGGATACCTTTGCCATCAGTATCAGCTAGGTCCCAAATCTGAAACATAAAAATAATGAAGGGTTCACAGTATTTCAGAGGAAGCTGGCAAGTCCTCCCTCCGTTTATAATGGACTCTTGGAGGAAAGTTCAAGTCTTAACTTTCATGATAGCACTTAATTGTGATGACAAATTTAAATATTGCAATAATTCCCATGACTGGATAGAAACTATTGGAACTATTGGATAGAGCAACTGAAAACACATTAGGGAAGATCATGTATCCTGTAGTACTAGTAAGTATTTTAATTAAAACAGGATACTATCTGAAGCAAGAAGACAGGATAATTAAATAAATTAAAGAATTGCCATTAAATACCTTTCCAAGTACCAAATCTGTCAATCCAGACTTTTTCAAGAAAACAGCTGCATCAGAAGCTAATACTCTTCCAGCATTAGCAGAATCAACCTGGGGGAGAAAAAAATCCTCACATGACGAACTGACTTTTGAATTGATGCCATCTCTTTACACAGGCTCTCAAAAAGCTACTGAAGAGGAATGCTCAAGTTAACAGTCACTTTGAGGACAATCTTTTGAACCTATCTCATTAGCCCCTCTTAATCACAGGCTTTTCTTCTTGATGCCATCAAAGCATGTAATTTTTAAGAACAGAGAATTCCAGGGTTTGATTACATTTCATTGTCCAGCTCTGCATTCGTTACTGTTAGGGTTTGAAAAAGAAAGCTCTGCTTTGAAGACACCTTTACCACCACAGCAGAAGGAAATACTCCCTAAAGTGAAATTTATTTACACAGTGAAGAAGTTGGTGATATTGGCAGAATACCAAGCAGCACGCATTTCTCCCTGGATCAATAGAGAGATCATTATTCAAGCTCTTAAGAGGAAATTTCAAGTGGGAAAAGAAAAAGGAAAACTTACATCACCTGCATGGTGATGGTAAGGGCAAGGGAAACAGAGGAAAAGGTGACAGTCCTCGAGAGCCTAAAGAAAAGGATTCTTAAAAAGGGCACAGTACGGAAAATAGAACTGAAGCCATCTTCAGTCAATTCAGACTGTCAGCCTTACTACACCCCACAGGTAGGGTGATGATGACAACTGCACCATTTCCAGTCTCACAGCTTGGTGATTAAACAAAGGCCATATTCAATATTGTGTTTGGAACACAAGACCAAGTGCCCAAGTTCACAGCTGCAGCACACACAAGGTGCTCAAAGCTTCCCAGGATGGGATTAGAGCTGGCTCCTGAAAGACTGTGGGGAATTTATCATTTGGAAGGAATGCTGCAGCAGGTGTCTGTACATACTTCTGAAAGGGAACAAAACACTCTGAAATCCCTAAATTGTAATTTAATATGAAAGTGAAAACAACTATTGTTTTTAACATAAGCAGTATGATTTTAATTAGGAGAGGGCTTTTCCTGTAACTGAGGATGCCCTGGTCAGAGCAGTAAGGCTGAAACACTACAGTCCAGCAGTTGGGCTAATTGAGTTTTGGGAGAGTTGCTCATCTATAGGCACAAAGCTGCCAAGACAGAGCATCAAATTTTAAATTGTGGATTCGACCTTGCATGTAACACAACAATCTTGGCATCCACCCAGAAAACCTCCAGCCTAGCACTCCTCCTCCAAGCAAGCCAAAGAACACCACAGTATCAGCTGTGCTTACTTTTTAGTTCCCCAAGCCAGAGGAAGGTGACTTTAAGGGATTTAAGCAGGATTCTTATTTAACCCAATACTGATACTAGTTTCTTTTTGTACAATTAATTATCAAAACCTTAGTAACTATTTTTTAAAGGGCCGGTTTCAATTTTGCTAAAAATTACTGAGTCTTGAATGCTGAAGTAGGGTTACTTATGTTTGGTTGTTGCACTGGGATGATTGCTGGTGTTTGTCAGTTATACACCAGCTTGGCAGAGCTTTTCCCCTGATGTGTAAGAAGCAGTTTCCACAGCTGCATCAGCCAATAACCCCTTGTTACAGCCTGTCTCCTGCAGGACCAGGAATTACCAAAAGTTACAGACATCTATCTGATGTGATTAGGGCAGAAGGTTACAGTGAGAAGTGCTTCAGTTCAGGACTCATCAAGAATTCAGCACTGCTCCCCTGCTGCACTGCAACATGTGATTAAGTAATTTCCTAGTGCTTTATGACAGGTATTTAAGTTTATCCTTTAACCTCACCCTGCTTTGAGTCAGTCTACAAAAGGTTAAACAGAAAAATATTTATTTGAAAGAAAAGAGTGCCTACTGAAAGGTTGAGGTTCCAATCTCATTCTAAGTACAAAGGGCAGGATTTACACCCATTTCACAACACACCTTTTGCCAGATGAATTCCTTTAAGTTTGAGATAGAATTGGAAGTGTACTCAGCATCAGAGCTGTTCCAGGTGATGAATTTATTCATATAAAAGCACACTCCACCAGCACCATAAGACAAAGTGGGAAATGTCTCTCTGAATTTCTGTTCTGAAATCTGACATCTCCTTATCTGAGGAATGGAAGGGAAAAGTTCCCTAGTGGAACTGAAAGTCTTCAGACACGTTTGAAAGCTCCTCTTTAGGAAAAATCCTTGCAGCAAAGAGTTCATCTGAGCAAGTCAGAAAAATAACCCTCTGGAAAACAAATCCACTGGCACCACTTCACTAACAGTAACATCATGTTTAAGGAATCCCTGTTCCTGTTACACTACTGAAACCACTGGACAACAAACAGTGCTCTAGTTTCACTAGCCTATGTATTCCAACACATGGAAGAACTGACTTAGCCACCAGTATCACATTTGTGCTTCAATTAATTTCCTTTATCAGAGTTTGTGCTCCACACTTCAGTGGCTGAGCAATTGCAGTCAGGAGAAGAGACAGGCAGATGGCAAAGGTGGTACCTGACAGTGAGAGTCAGGACTCAGCTGGAACCACAATGTGCAGAACAATCAGTTCCCAGCCTTTTCTTTTGCTCTTATAATGATATTTCATTACAAGGGACTCTCCTAAGGCTTTTAATCCAATGCCTAGAGATAAGCACACAGTGGATTTGTCCATCTGAAGGAAACTTTCTGAGGGTGATACTATCTCCTTCAGCCACCCAGAGCCATCTGAACTTTGATCAAGGTAAACCCTCTCTTCTTCTTTAGCAATTTCCAATCGGCTCCTCTCCTGCAGTGGAGAAAATCCCTTATTGAAGTACAATGGCAAGCTCAGACTTCAGGCATCACAGCTGATACACTTGAACTGCTGGTTTTTTTATTTGATAATGGGACTAATCGTCTAGCACAATCCAAAAATAGGGCATGGATAGAAATCATGGCCTGGTCCCTTCCCCAGCACATAAGTTTACATTCTGATGTTGACACACAAAAGAAACTCTTAAATAAGGAGGTCATATACACCATAACCTGTCTTAGAGGAACATTACCCGTTGCACAAAGGAAAAAAAAAACTGTTTTTCACAGGGTTCATCAATTACTCATCAGGTGTATTACAAAACAAAATTATTTTTAATTGTTTTATACAGACAAGTAGTTTAACTTGCTTGAAAGTTTTTACAATACATTTGTACATTATGCACACGACAGAAAATACTGTTATTACGGAATAGGTGAAACAGCTATTTTTAAAAGAAGTTGTATTTATAGGAACCAAGACATCTTGGTGTCAAAATATAGAAGATAAGTGATAAATAAAATTTATATTCTTATATTTTACTTATATGTATTTTTTATTTTTGCATCATGAAGTCAAAAGATTTGCATTTGTTGAGTGAAGCTGCAAGAACTACAGGCATTCTTTTTGCATTCAGTGGCCTTTTATCAAAATTTCTCTCCTTACAACATCCTGTGATTAACTCTGGGGATATTCTGACTGAGAATCAAATTTTACATGATGCTAACTGAGCTACAAACGCAAGAAATTAAACTTCACTCGTAAAAAGTAACCAAGAACATATCAATACATCATTTTTAAAGAATTTACTCCATCCCAAGACCTCACCTAGAAAACTCAAGTGATGCATGTCATACACACCTGGTAGTTCCCTAGAAAATAAGGGTCATCTTACAATCAATATTAAATTTATACTGATAGAGCTCAGACCTATGTGTTAGTTACTATAAAAATAAATAATAAAAATTTTAAAGCACGATAATTTTTCTTGAACTTTAATTGTTTACACACTGTTGATCAGAGTGAGTCCATAGCAAGAGTATCAATTCTTTAAAATCCAAATGAGGTCTTGTTCTTTCAGAATATACATACCTGTCGATAGAATTTCTCATACACAGGATTTGCACTCGACAGCTGTAAAAGAGACACAGAGAGAAAATGAGCCCTGGAGATCCATATTTCAATTTCCCTCTCCCTGGACAAATAAAGATATAAAACACACTCCACTGGTCTTCTAAGAAGCATTAACGATTTATTCCATACAATGATGAGGAACTAGGACAGCTCTTCACGCTGTAACTTTTAGAAGACTGACTTCTTGTTTTGCAGTCACTGACACCACCCCAGCTCAGATTTCCCTCAGCCAGGTCACAGGTGAGGCTGTGTGAAACAGGAACTCTGAGGCAACATTGCCTAGGGGCAAAAGCAGAAACCTGAAACGACCCAGCCTAGGAAGTGCTCTCTAATATTACAGCACAAAGCAATATAATTTTATTTCACTGTCCTCTGCATCATTCTTTAGAATTTGGTGTCATATGCAACCAGTCTGTAAAATTTTCAGTTACCCAAATTAATCCCTGCATTCAAAACTAAACCCACAGCAACAGTACCACATTAAAATAGAATAATATTCTAACTTTGGGTTCTGTAACTTGAACCCTTGTTGGGGATAATTTCTGCCTTCATTCCACTGCCCTCTACCAGACATTCAGGGCTCACCTAAAGATAAGTGGACAAGGATAAAACAGCTTCTTTGGAAAAGGTTCTGTCTTTATTTTTAAATTATTCTTAGAAACTCAGAAAAAAAAATCTAAGACCTAATCTCTTGGCCTCCACTAAATATCCTTGCCCAACAGACTGTCAAAAAAGTGAAGTGTTAGGGTTACCTCTCTTCCCCAATATAAAAACAGGGACAAAATCAGATCCTGTTTTCATTAAGTGCGTGCTGCCTAAACCAAAGGCATTTATGCAGAGGTTAACCCTACAATTCAGAGTGTGTTGCCCTCACAAACCCTGTGGGAACAATTGAGCATATACAAGCTAATTACACAATACTTACTAAAAAAGCCCAGAGCACTTAACTTCAAATATCATCCAAAAGCAGAGTTCTCCCCCTTAAGAAAAATATAATGTCAAACCCCCGGATTTGCAGACCTTTGTACAAACAGAATCCAACAAAGTAGCTTCCCTGGATTTAAAATTTAGATGTGCAAATGGAAATATGGAAACCAACAGCATCATGGATGTTGTCAATCACATCTTTGTAAAAACCTTTACTACAGATTGTGTAAATGGTTGACAATTAAATAACATCCATTTTCCTACAGCAACAGCTGCTCTTTTGGTTGAGTATTCCATGTTCATAGGTGCAGATTATAAGAAAACTACACTAAGAGAAGATGTTTGGTGGAAATTAATTTAGTGTGATCTTGTGCAATTACAGAAAGTGAGCAGCATCACCAGAACATCCTAAAAGACAAATTATTGAGTACAGCTAGAAATAACAGGAGAGCTTCCATTCAGAGCTTGTTCAGCAAATAAACTGCCCCAGAGACTCAGCTTTTCTAGCTGGTTTTTTGGTTTGCGTTTGGTGGTTTTTTGTGGGTTTTGTTGTTGCTGTTTGTTTTGGGTTTTTTGGTGTTTGGGGTGAGAGGGCAACAACAGGAACACATAGCTGGTAAGGTTTTATTTGATAGCTGGGCAGTGGGTGGGAAATACCTCTCCCACAGCCAGACATGAAAAATTACATATGCTGGGAAACCATCATTGGTATTCACTGCAATACCTCCATTTTTATAGCTTAACCTTGCTCTGACTTTGCTCTGGTACCCAAAGACTTTTATTATTTCAGCCATCAACTAAGCATGCAGTTACACATCCCTTAAAATAGCCTGACACAATATATTCAAGTTTTGCCAGCCCTCAGACTGCCACAAAACCAATACAACAAACAACTTCCAGCAATCATTTTCCAGCACTCCACAGCACGCTGTATTTTCTTACCTAAACCTCACATGCTTTATTTACCCACTCAGACACACTTTGCACAGCAACCTACAGGGGTAGATCTCCCAAATACTCAAGTATTTGACTTACTAAGTGTTACTTCATGAGAATGTAAAAGTCTAGGCAGAGGACAGAACCAAAGCTGTGAGCAGAGAAGAAGAATGGAGCTGGGCAGAGCATCTGCTGGAACCATCGGTTCCTGTGCATCATCATCCCTCTTGCCCAATGTCACCCTTTGTTCAGCCAAGTGTCTCCTTACTACAGCCAAACTGATCACTGTCACTCCTGGACAGGAAACATGTTCAAGTCCTGAAATGGAAACACTAAGTGCAAATAATCTTTTCATTCAGTACGTAAGAGTATGAGCCAATAATTCTTTACTTCATTAGTGCTTCCAATACTCATTTTAACATCAGTATGACTGCAGTAACTGGAATTTCCTGTGAATAGAAAAACAGTAGTAGAAAATTTCTCAGACTATTTACTAGTAAAAGACTTGGTTTTCCTTCAAAGTTTACCCCACATTAAACCAACAAATGCAAATATAATCTAGGATATTCTTCTGGGATAAGAAAAAAAAATACAGTTCAACACCTTTCCAAGTGCTGCCTTAGAATTTACCTGGCAAAATTCTTTTTATGGGATTTGTAACAACCATTTGCAGAATAAATTCAGCTTGTTTTAAATGCAAAATATGGGAGGGAGAAAAGGTCAGATTCCACAGTGTATAAAAATAGACAGACATTATTATGGCTCCATGTCAAAGGTGATCACTTCATAAGGGTAATGTGTGTCGTAGTAATTACAACCTTTGATATAAACCTATGAACTTTAGAATGATAACCTAGGAAATAAAAAACACCTTCAGGGACATCCATCTTTTTCATCTTCTGTTGTCAACCAATCCCCATGTTTTCATGCCTCTGGCACATTCACATTTAGGTGTAATAAGATACTATTACCAGTCTGTCCACCCCATCCAGCCACAACCTTCCTTCCAAAAAGGCTAAAAACAAACAAACAAAAGCTGTCCATTGAGAAAAACAAAAGTAAGTTCCCCTTCCAACCCCAATGAGCTATCAGGGGAGAAACAAGCTATTCTATCCTGACTAAAATCCAAAATACCATGTTCTATCACAACACAAAGCTCCAGGACTCATTTTAAGAGTTTCCAAAAGACACAATCTGACCTTAAATGTTCTTCCTGTAGTTAGCCAGCCAAAAAGCAGGTAAGCTCAAGGCAAGCTGGTTTCCTTACAATGCCATTTCAAAACAATAATCAACTTCTCTCTTTTTCCTCTATTGCTTTATTGTCATATCTGAAGTGTTTCAGGGTAAAGCTTTCTACCACTTTGAATTATATAATCAGGATTACCTCCTACAGCAATAGCAAATGTAAAGAAAATATTTACTACAAATTTCTATAAAATTATTACCAAGTACTTAAAAATGGAGCACTTTCTTTCCCACTGAACAGCTGAAGCAGGCAAAAGAACTGCTGTCTTCTCTCTGCAGAGATGTCTGTCACTGCATAATTAGAAATGGTTCCATTTAATTTTTAAATTGCTACAGAAAATCTCCACCATCTTCTAATCAGTACTGAACAAAGCCTGTGCAAAATGAAAGAGTAGCTGCACTGCCTTTTTAGAGGCAGCTTCTCTCTAACATGGTGCATGCAATACTAACCAAAAAAATTAGCTTCTATCTGCTTTAGGAGCAGTCAGTCCCCTCTATGTGCAGGTTAAAATATACACATGCATACTCTGGTTTCTTCATCTGCAGGACAGAAAGAGGAACAACAGGTTCCTCATTCCACTAAAAATTAGAAACTCTGATCTTTATTTAACAATTTTGCTGATTCCTTAAAAAAAAAACAAAACAACAACAACACCAGAAGTTTGCCAGAGACCTCAAAATCTCTGGCTCTAGATTATACATAATATGTGCATTAGTATGAGGGTATCATTCATACTGCAAGTATTTGGATCCTGTGTATTCCAGTAACAAGACCTTAATCCTGGGAATGTGTGCACGAGACAGGAATCCATCCAGCTGAGCCTCAGTGTAATAATCCATGTTTCCCTTCAACAACACAGCACAGCATTCTCAACTCTGCAACACAATGCTCAAGTCTAAAATGAGACTTGCAGCTAATGAGGATACAAATTGATATTACATGATTTTGTCTCATTCACCAAAGCAGCTTGTAACTGCTTCAAGACAATTACCACATTTCTCACAAAAAGCATTTCATCAGGAAGACAAACACAAAGTTATCTTCCTTTTCCTCCTGAGTACTTCTTTACAGTGCTTCCCTGAGCAGTGAGCTTCCCCTTCAATCAGAGCCAGTTTACCAGAATAAGCCACAAATTCAATTTTCAAGAGCAACTAGAAGGTATTGAATGTCCATATTAACCCACCTTTCAAGAAACACCTCTGCCCCACTCTCAACATCCCTTTTCCTGAACATCTTCAGTTCTCTGTTCTTCCTCTCCAAAATTCCCCATATGAAATTGGTCTGATAAGCAACCATCCTTGGAAGGTCAAAACATACAACCTCTTATAGTGGTTATAGCTTCATTTGACTTTTCCAACAACAGATGACAATCTGTGAGATCGGTCAGTTCCTTCTCATTGCTGTTGCTTGCTTGTTTCCAAACTAAAGGCAGCCACAACAAAACACTCCCGTGGTAGAAGTTCCCTTAGAAGTTCCACATTAAATTCACAGTCATGCGTTGAGCAAACACAAATGGCAACAAGATGTTCCAGAATGGGTTCAAAATGGGGAGATAAAAAATACTTCAGATATTTACTACTAAAGGGAGAGAGGATGGGGAGATAATCAGTTTGTAGCCCTTGTTCAAGCATACTTGGTGCAATAAATTTCACTACAGCTACACAGTCCTGAAGTATTTTTACTAACCAATGAAGAGAATACAATTAGTAATTTCAAATTACTGAAATTACAGCTTTGATATTCAAATAAAGGACGTGCAGCCCTCTCAGACATTGCAGCTGCAAAGTCATCTGAAAATACCTCATCTCAGTTGGAAATACCCAACATCCCAGCCATGCTAAAGTAGTGTCAGGCCAAACACAGGAAGGGGAACAGAAAATCGGACCCAGCAGTGAGTCTGAGTGCAGGTTCATGTGCCTCATGTTCTCTGCATTCTGTTCTCTGTGCTGTGACCTGCAGCAGATCGCAGTGATCTGCACAACTTCACCGCTGCTCTCCGTAACTGATCTCGGTGCAGCCACCATGGAACTCCCCACCCCCACGCCCTCATTTCCACTTCCTCATGCTCTTCAACAGATTCTGAACACTTCAACACTTGTGAGGACTTTTTATAACCCAAAAATTCCACATGTTAGAACCTACATTGAAAAGGATTATCTTCAGGCTTGCTTGACTTCCTAAGATGATTCTTATGCAACACAAGAAGAAAAAACAAACAAGCCAAAAAAAGAAATACCCGCACAAATAGTCAACATACAGAAATATCTCCCTCAGTTTAACCACTGTTGTAAGCTGCAGCCACAATGGTTTTAAGGATACTGGCAATTTTTCTGCTTCTGTCAACATTATCACATTTGTATTTAGTCCCCCATCCATGTGACCAAAAAAGTAAAGAAATTCTACAATGAAAGGATTACACAGCCTGTAAGCAATAATGTCTTGCTGTAGAACACACCAGAGCTGACACCCCACTGCTCTCCCCAAATCAGGAGACAGAGAAGCTCTGTGGAAAAACTTGTTTCCCTTCAGTAAGCAGATGTTTAAAGCTTTTTCATTTACTTGAAGACTGTTAAGAGACTCAGGCAATGCTAACTTAGCCATATTAACATAAAGCAAGCTTTCACAGAAAGTACTACACTTCATAACTCTAGACTCTTAAAGACACATTTGTTTTCTCCACATATTTGCTCACCTTTTCACTGAACTACCCCTTCTTTCCTTGAAATGGTTGATTCTCAAAAGCAAGTAACTGCAAACTTGTGCAGCCTTGCTGCCAGCTTTTTGAGTTTACTTCCACGTGCTTAAGCTCATTTACCTGCCTTGCTTTCTGTAAATGTCACAACTGGCTATGAGACTGCAGCATCCCAAGTCACCAGGGTGAACCGACAGGCCCACCTCAGCCTTATGTCAGGTTACGAATGGGAATTTTTCATCTCACTGCTAAACGAAATTAAGAAGTAGCAAAAAGTGCCGTTCATTAGCCATCGCAGCTCTAGGGAATAAGACATGATCCTAATGGTACAGAATAACCTGTGTCAAGTGATTCCATTACTGTCAGGAAAAAATGCGAGCAACAAGGATTGAGGTGAAGTGAGCAGGAAACTGTGCCAGAGTCTCCAAGTTTTAGGGCCATCACCTGCACAGCTCTTCACTATAAGGCACCTGTATGGGCACTGTGTGACAACAGTGTCCCCACAGCACGGGGCCCACCAAAACCAAGGTAAAATGATACTGCAAGCAGTATCTGCGGAGACAGGTTTCTGTTGAAACAAGGAATTCGTCTGTCCCTCCCAGGGTCACATGCCCATGCTCTCGGTGCCCCGGAGAAGCCCTGGATGCCGGGTGTGCCCGCGGGGCTGGCAGCGGGCACGGACACCTTAACCCGGCGCTATCGCCTTTCAGCCCCTCCGCGAACACTCCCCGAGTCCGCCGCCCTCGGCGCTCCCGGGACGGGGCTCGCTGGGCTCCAGCCCGGCGCCCCGAGTTCCACACAGACAAAAGACGGACCGCGACCGCCGCCGGCGCAGCCCCGCCCGCCCAGGGCCGCTCCCCGGCCGGGTCTCCCCAGCCCCGGGCAGAGGCACCTGCGGCCGGGCGGGACCCGCTCCCCGCCCGCGGCACCCGCGGCTCAGGGCGCGGGGCTGCCCGCCCGCCTCCCCTCGCTGCCGCTCTCCCTCCCGCAGGCACGGACACACCCCCGCCCCGCCGCCACCTGACAGCGGCGGGGCAGCGCTGCGGGGCGGCGGCGTCCGCACAAAGCGGCGGGGCGCGCAGCCCCTTACCTGTGCCAGGGAGAGGCGCGCGGCCATGCTGTTCCATGCCCCCGGCCGGGCCGCAGGAAGGACGCGCCGGGCCCCGCCACTCGCCGCACAACTTCGGCAACTTCCCCAGCCGGCCCCGGGCAAATCCCGGCACCGGATCCGCGCCCGCCCGCCGGACGGAGCCGGAGCCTCCCCTGCCGCCACACGGCAGCGCGGCCGCGCGCAAAACCGGGCGCGGATCACCGGAGCCGGAGCCCGCTCGAGGCAGCTGCAGCGAAAACCCGGAGCCGGAGTCCTTGTCCTGACACGGTGGCCGACATCCCCCACTGCCAGCTCCTGGCCTTTCCCTCACCTTCCCTGTTGGCCCCGCTTCTGCTGGAGATGCTTCCAGCATGGTGAATGGTTGCAGTCCTCCAGTCCAGTCATGACACAGGTGGGGGAAGTCCCATAACAGGAGATGATCCAGGTCTGGGCTCAGTTGCAACAGAATTGGGCACAAAGCCCAGAGGAAGCAGCGCGTGAGCCCAGCAGGATGTCCTGACCCGACGCATCCTCACAGCCCGGAGGAGCAGCCCTGGGCTCGGCCTCCTGCTTCCCTCCACTCACAGGAAATCAGATGCCTGTCCAGGCAACTCATGGTTGTAACACATCCTTCTGTCTCTCTGCTTGTACTCAGGGCAACAGTGGCCCTTCTGGGGCGGGTAACCAGAAGAAAGGGATGAGCAACCCTTATGGCAGGAGAAACTATGAGACATCACAGGCAATAAGATACAAAGGAGCAAGCTGGAGTGGGGGGTAAAGTGCACCATATTCTCCAAACCCATGGGAAACAATTGTGTACAGACTGGCTGAAAACAATACTTGTGTCACCACTCATTCTCCTGCTCCTCCTGTACCTGCTCACCTCCTCCACTGGCTTATTTCCACTCCTACTCCGAGCTCTGCAATACCTCAGCATACATCAGTCACCGAGGGCTGAGAGAAAATGTTCCTATTTTTATACTTTACCTCAAGGTGGTTTAGGCACACATTTAAATTTGAAATATGCATTTGGACCAGTAAAATGAAATTAGCTGAAGTCATACTTGATTACTGGAAAGCTTTCCCTACACGCTTTGTTTTCTTTATCTGTTCATAATTCTCTACCCCTCCGCATTGTTCTTGTCCTCCTCAGCTCAGTTGTGTGCTCGTGCCCCACCTCTGCATCCTGTCATTCCTCAGCTGGCAGTCATCCTGAGCTGCTAGTGCTCATCATCTCTCCTGGAACGTGGGATCCCTCCTTCCCACCTATTCCTTAATAAGGGTTTTAGAGAAGCTCTGCTTTACCAACCTGTTTCTCAGCCATTTTTTCAGCAAGAAAAAGAAGATATGGAGGGGAAGAATATAAAAAGCAAACAGAATAGATATAAAAATATTCACACCATTCACATACTCACTGTCACTTCTCTACTCCACCTCACACTTCTCCCATAAGCAAAATCCCTAGAAAACAGCACAGACTTTATATTTCTAGCTTGATTTTTTCTTCTTTGATTAAAATTGGAATTCTATCCCAGAATAATTAATACCTGGAAATTAAACCAGAAGATTGTAAAGCTACAGCTCTGTCTCCTGGAGAGAGCAGCATTTTTTGGAGGGAGCCCCTTGGTAGGCATTTGGAGAGCCTGTGTTCCTGAGCTGCCATGAGCTCGTGTGGGTGCCCTTTGCGCTGTCAGTTGTTGCCTTCATCTCTCAATCTTGCAGCTTGGCAGGGACTGGTGGCCTCTCAGGAGAGAGGTTACACCCAGGCTGATGTGTTCTCGCTGCAAAGAGAAGGAAAATGCAAAACAGGGACCTGGGATCTGGCTCTGGAGTTGGAGGCTTGATGCCGAGAGCTGCTGTGAGCAGGATTTTGTGGGCAGGCTATCAGGCTCAGCAGTGTTCTTGCTGCTGTTCCCTTTCTCTCCTGGGTGTTGCATCAAGTATTTCCCACCAGGTTCAGGAAGAGACCCGAGCTGCAGCAAGGCTCTGGAATAAGGGTGTTGAGTCAAGGGACTTGTGCAGGTCAGCCAGCAGAGCTGTGTCACCCCAGAGCACAATTAAAAGCCCCAAGTCCCCTCAGAACAGAACATTTGTCCAGTAGGCAGGTCTGCTCCAGCCGGTCTGCTCTTGAGGGCCTGACCTTCCTGAACCTTTGTGTTACAAAATAAACACAACAAACCCCCCATTTTACTCCCTCAGACTGTGAGGTGCACAGCAGTCTGCATCCAGAGAGCCTTTCCACAGTGTTGTCCAAAGCTGCTGTGGCAGACTCCAAGTTGCACCTGCAGCTCAGGAACAAGCAGGCAGTGCCAGGTACGTGGTTATGTACCTTCACCCTGGCTGGGCACACTCAGTCATCAGGCATGACCACTGTGTCCACAGTCAGAGGACAAGAATCACTGAAGGTAACCACTGTGGCCTCTATAAATTAAAATAATAATGTGCTTCATATAATCAACACTGAGTTAGTGTGGTCAGGTAGATCTCTGCTGTTGTTGATCATTCTGTGCATCTCACAGACAAATTGTCCTGGATGCCTCCAACCACCTGAGTTGGAGCTCAACCAGCTCAGAGCCTCAGACATCTCTATAACAATCACAACAGCACTTGTCAGCCTGCTGATGGTGAATGATTGTACTGCAGATTTCCACAAATCTAGAATGACAGCTCCCAGAAGAAAAACAGCTCTCTGCTTCTCAGCTGGAATCGGGATGTCATCACCTGACATAGGATCACAAAACTGGACTTCATACCTACTTTCAGCCAACAGAAAATCACAGCTACTAAGATTTACTCAAAGCTGTTGGCAGGTTTGCAAAACAATGCCCTCCAATGACCTTCTTGGCTTAGCTATGAGCAGCTCACCAGGGCTTGGCTAGGGTGGAAGAGCTCCTGAAATCTGGAACGGAGAGCTTTTCTCAATGTACCTCTCCTCTTATTTCCTCCTCAGTAGAAACCCCATTCTTCTGTCTCTCCCTTTGCTGACCCCATGGATCTTGACCTTTTGCAATATCTTCTGTGAATTGTGTAAGGAATGGTGGGATTCTGTGCTGGGTTTTCAGGAAAGCTTGTTAAGAACATAAGAAAGTCAAAAGATCAATGAACTGCAAGAACTTTAACAGTTTCATTTTATATCTTTTTGCATTCAACATGAATTCTTCTGCAGGAAATGTTTATTGGTAATCAGCTCTGTAAGAATTGCTATATGTTGATTTTTTTGTTGCAAGATCCTGTACTACAGTGCACTTTATGCCCAAAGGACATGGAAAATAGCATTAGCATGCTTTTATTTGTAAGTGTAATAGGATTTTCTACGATTCTAAGTACTGGCATTTTGACAAATAGGTACCAGATCTCAGTGTTCTTTATTGTTTCTTTAAAAGTACAATGCACAAGGTTATGTCTACACTGGACAAACAAGGGACTGCTAACAACTCAAAACTAGCCAAATTGGCCTTGCAGCAGTGCAGTGAGCACAACAGCAGCACAACCATTTTGGTGCAAATCCTCATGTGAAACACTGTGTAAGAGCATAAAGTGACGTGTTCTGGTACAGCTGAATTTGAAAATATGCAAAATAGCACAGAAAGGCTCTCCACCAGTCAGAGTCAAACACTAACAACCTCTGTTTTATAGATCTCCAAATATGACTGTTAGTAAAGCTGGTAACATTTTAATCATATCCACTGGTCTCCCCAGAAATAACATCTTAAGTGTCCATGTCTTCCTTTCTTAGAGCTTTGGTTACCCTATGGATCAGCACACAGGCAGCCCAAAACAGCACACAGGCATTTAGTGTGACTTGTTCTGCTCGTTCTAGGAAAGGTGTTACTACAGCCCATGAGCACTCCGGAGGCTGAGAGAGGAATGAGTCAGTCCTGCCTCCAGCATTCCTGAGCATGAAATGAGGTACCCAGCTCTCTGGAATTCCAGCACAAAGCAGAGCAGGAGCTGCAGCATTGCGTATACAGAACCGAGGATTTAAAAGAAGGATTAAACCACTTTGAGTTTTACAGAACAAAAGGAAACATATGCATCAATACACAAAATCCTGGCCTGAAAAAGGAATCCCTGCTACATGATCAAAGACTGTAATGCAAGGGAACCTGCCCACAGGCAAACAGACATTGCATGTTTCAGAGAGCCAAGCAACACCCATGCTGCTGACACAGAACAGAATTTCCCACATTAGGTTACTGAAAGATCCCTCCTGAGAAATAAGGAAGATCATCACAGAAACTTTGACAACCTTTGGACTGAGGGGACCTTTTATCAGAAGTCTCAGAGTACTTTCCAAGACACAAGCTGGTTTAGAAAGTCAGGACTGCAGGCATGCCTATATCTAGAAATCCACCCCAGGATATGCTTTGTGTGCTCTTTACATTTTATGCAGCTGCAAGTTTTCTGGACAAAGGGTTACAGATAGGCTGCTATGTTTTAAGGCCACAAGAGAACAATCATCTAGCCAGACTCCAACAGACCTTCTGTAGAGATCTGTTAATTTCTGGGTTTCTTTTGCATAAAACATGTAATCTGTGAGTCCTAGAGTGTATCTTCTAGGAGGATGCCAAGTTACCAGAGCATGTACATTGATCATTATGAAAACTGCATAGGAATCATCTGCTAATTCATCTTGTGCTGTGCCCTTGACTTCTTAAGGTGGTTTGCACACTTTCAAAGTTATAGCAGCTGTGTAAGTATTTCAAAGTGGGTTGTGAAAATTTATACAAAACTGTGGCAGTCTTAAAGAAACACAAATTAGGATATGAAGGTAACTGCATAGTTCTTCATCTCTAAAGTGTTTTCTGTTCAGATGTTCAGAAGTATTTGAATAATCAAATCAAGAATTGATTGTTTCCTTCATCTGGCAGAAACAGAGTACAGGACAGAATCATTGTACCTCTTTGTTTTGCAAAATGATGTCATCTCTATTGCCAGTATTCAGAAATCCAAAGGCTAAAATTGTTTTTGAACTGTAGTAATTAGAAAAAACAATCTTGAATTCTTATTAAGAGAATGGTAAAATTGAAAATAACCTGAATAGGGCTTGAGTGAATCTCTTTAATCATATTTGATGGAAGAGTTGGCAAATCTGAAATGCAGCAGTACAGGTCCCTGCTATTTTAAAACATACGCAATTTTATCTTTTCATTAAGACTGGAAGCATGTTTTCTCAAACTAATTTATATTAGCTAGTTTCATGGGGCTACACCCCATGTTTTAAAAGAATAAGAGAAAATGTATATACAGGAGGTCAGCTTGACCTCTAGATAATTAGCTGGATGACTGACAGCACAATGACATTTTTCATTCAAGGCCATATCTGAAACCCAGAAAAATCTTCAGTAGGCATTAATTTGACATGTCCAGCTAATGTAGCAGTTGGAGATTTCGCTGTTCCTTGAACAGCTTAATACATGTTCTGAAATAGAACAAGCAATAGCACTGCTGAAACAGCATCAGTCTTCATTATAAATTAAACACATCGATATCGTAGTGTGTAGTGTATATTCAACCAAAATGAGGATTGAAAACTAATATGTTTATAAAGTAGCAGGCAGAAGAGCTTTTACCACCAGTTTCTTCTGTTTCCTGTTTCCTTAGGCATGTTGTCTATACCACAAATCCAGGGAACACATTACTCACCTTTCTGAAACAATAAAAGATTATTATGTTTTAAGAAAACAGAAAATATTAAAAAATATCATCTATACACTAAATTCCCAACCTTCCCCTAACCTAGAATTAGTTCACTTTGCCCTTCACAAAGATTATTCATTAATGTCAGAATTGTAAGACACATAAAGTAATTAGATAAAAGAGCATTTGGTATTTTTTCTTCTCATTAAATGGTTTGTCTTTAAGACAAACTCATGACTGTTAATGGTAAAAGACCATTTTTAGGGCATTACTGTAACTCTAGATACTAGCAACTGCTTCTTCTTGAGATTTCCTTACTTGTCCTCGAAATTAGTTTCATCTTATCTATTTTTACCTTCTCCACTTTCTTTCATTTTCATCTGGTCTTAATTACAACATAACAATGTCAACATGTTTCAGAAAGTATTAGAACAAAGTAACACCAATGCAGTAACATTGGTCATAAGACAAAAAATTACTTTCACAAATGACAATAACCTACTACAGCAACCCCGTCTTGGGTTAAAGTACCAACATTTAAATAATATTTTAAAATCCATCCATACTCAGGACAACACAATATCTATATTTAATTTTACACTAGTAGTTAAAACTTCTCCTAAGTGTAAATCATGTTGCGCTTGCTTTCAGCAATGAGGTTTCTCATGTATGGGAGCTGCAGTGACAGAACAGAGATCTCAGCTGGGTTAAGGTTCTGAGTGCCAGAGGTTCAGTGAGAAGAGTCACAAGGCTCAACAATAGTGGAAAATCAATCATATTTGAAAAGGTGTTAATGATTTAGCCTTCAGACAAGGACAGAGATGATTCGACCGTTTTAGTTAACCTTGATCAAGTGACATTTAAAATGGTGGTTTTGCTGCTGTGGAAAAGCTCACAAATTATTGACAAATGCAGTGAGAAGCAAGAGCAAAGCATTACTTTCCTACATCTGTGTCATTGCCGAGAGCTGTAAAGGAGCCTGCAGGTTGCACTCTGTGAAAGCTATCAAACACCAAATTGCAGTGCTCTTTCTGCAGGCAGAAGGAATTTCCACAGATGCTCTTTCAGCTGCACTTCCCCTTCTCAAAAGCACAATCCTGCTGTATGTCCATAAAAGAGAAACCGCCATGTGGGATTTTTTTATTTACAGCCCTGTAGCAGGGAGTGGAATCTGTTCTGTTACTCGGCCAACTATTGCACAACATCAGCAGGGAAAATGTTCCTTTAAGTGCAACACATATAATCCCACTGGTGTCAACACATAAAACTAAGGAATGTTCTCTTAAAACCTCTCTTTGTTTTTTGAACTCCTGAATAACTGTAATTATATTTTTTCATTCTTCTACATCAGGTTGGTATTATCAATAATACAGTGTAACTTGACTGATGAGATAGTACCAGAAATATTTGTCTTTATGAAAAATGTTTTAAACACAATAAATATCATTGCTAAGTATTAAAGACTGAGCATTCTCTATTGCTGTAAAGTACAAGATCAGTAAATAGTTCACAATTCAAAATATGTTCTCATTTGATTGTACACACAATGCAATTAAAATATGAAATATCCTTAAATATGACCAAGTTATTTGCTTAAGGACTGATTTGTTTACTGGTTTGTTTGGTTGGTTGATTTTGTTTGGGTTTTTTGAAGATTAAGTTGCAGAAGTAAAGCAGAACTGGTTCAGTCTCAATGGAATTGTTAAAGTGTGCATGTGACTGATCAGATGCAAAAGGGCATTAATGGACTTTGAACTCCATCAAGGACAAGGACTTGCTTTCCTCCGTGCCACTTTATGTTCCTCTCGTGTTATCTGTAATAAAAGATATCTCACCTGTTGAACAGGTGAAGCTAATACAGCTACAAACAGATACAGCTAAGCAAAAACTACAAAGTGAGAGTCTGGTGACCATTCATAAAAAAACCCCTGTTTCTTTAAATGACTTTTAGTAGCATTTAAAGCAGTGATGATTACACTGGAATTTAAATTCCAGTGTAATCATCACTGTGACTTTGAAAAATACATCATGGATTCAGTACTTCATAACTGTTTTTCAATCAAGCTTCCTCTCTTTACAAATAAAATTTTATTTAAATATATTCTGGCTTTAAAAATGCACTGCAGAATCTGAAAGATTCTGTCGGCTCCCACTGTTACTGGTAATATTAATTTAAATGAGATTCACAAAATATGAGAAGCAATTGAAGAATGTTATCTATAAATACCTACATCAGATTACCAAAATTATTGACGATGATGCACAAACATTAAACCACCAAGATTTTTCAGATCCCCATATCAATTTAATTTGTTGAATCAGTTCCATGACAAACAAATTTGACCTTCTCTAGAAGGAACCCCCCTCCCCAAGGTGCTCACAAGACAAAGATATATCAGGTATAAAACTGACACAAAGAACACTGAGGTCCAAAGGAGAAAATATCAAGGTTTTATGTATAAAACAGAGGCAGAAGCCAAATAAGGCAGGTAAGGTCAGATAGATGGAGGAGTTTTGCAGAAACAGAAGATGTACTCTTCCTGTAAGAATCTCCATGATTAATGATGGTAAATTACATATATATACAGATGAGCATGAGAAAAAAACCACTCCAAAATCATCAGCAGAGCTATTTAGTTAACTGTAAAATGAATATATAGATGAGTTGCTTAATTTAGCTCAACTCTATAATTCTTCTAAGTAGGAATAAATCCCAGGCTAAAAATTAGCTGCAGGTCTCCTACAGAGGACTGCAGAACAGATCCATGTTGTGCTAGATGGCACAACTGCCATCCCAAAAATACAAACCATGCAGGTACCTTGTAGAGATCAAGGTGAGGAAAACCTGTACTGTTGTATTTATAAATAAAGGTATATAGTTACTAATTAAAAGAATGGAACAGAAGACTTTAGGTGGGAGTGTGTGGAGGTTTTATGTGTGTTTTAACTGTGTTTATCATGTACATTGCACAACAAATTGAAGCAGATCCTACAGCCAGGACTTCTGCTACCAGTGAAGATTGGAAGGCAAAAAGTATCCAAAGATTGCTTCAGGACATGGATGAGGAAACTTCCGATCAAAGCCTCTGACAGAAGCACAGAAGTTTGGATTGCTTCCTTGGGTTTCTAAATCCCTTCGTGGATGTGTTTCCAATCAGGCTAGTGGAAATTACTGTATTTTTTATTTAATTTCTACTTTAAGAAATGTGGTAGGGGCAGGACAGGCAGCTTGGCGTGTGTAACAGCTGGCACAGATGAAAGCCAACCAGATGGCATTAGGCTAAAAGAGTTCTCTTGCCCAAAATACAGCAGCCACCCCTTGGCAGATTCTAAAACCAGCACAGAATCTGTTTCTGTCTCCCTTTACCATTATCACACAGCTGACTTTTATATATATCTGCAGTTCTGATTCCTGCCGTTAGAGCTTTGCAAAAACTTCACAAATTTCTCATACAAGGAAAGCACTTAACAGGATTCAACAAGGAAAAAATTTTAATTAGACCTCTTTTCCTTTCAGGTAACTCAATTTTTTAACATTGATGGGATAATGTTCATCAATTCCTGTAGCTCTTTGGGGATTACTAATTTAAAAAGTAATAGAATTTAATACTTGAATAAGCAATGTAATATGAAGATCTATTTTTTAGCAGATGAGCAGATTAAATATATCACAAAAAGTAAAATGCCTCAAATTTTAGATGTTGCACATTTAATTGCACATATGCAGTGATTTGATTAAATGAACTATGTAAGCTACTTGAACCAAGAAGAAATATTTCCAAGCTCAATCTAATCTCATAATTAAGACTCTTCATGTACATCGAATAAGGTCTGCCCAAACGTTACAATATATCTACATTTGGTCAATGTTCTGTTCACAATTTATTATAAACTATACTAAAGATCCTCATTACCAGAAGACTCAAGCTCTGCTAATAATGCAGTCTGGGAGTTTGCTTAATGTAAAAACCTACAAAAAGAAATAGAATTATCTAGAAAGAGAACCTGTGACAAAACTGCATTTATCCCTCAAATGCCCTGGTTAGTTCTAGATTTACTATTCCTTCCATCACTGCACTATGTGAGCCAAATTTCCTTCTCATACACAACTGCACAATTGCTATCCAAGTCATGGGTTCAGAGAACTTCATGAAGAGCAGATGGTCTTATGTCAGTCTCTACTGCTTGCAAAGAAACCTCCATCTCCAGCCAGCATGAGATTCAACAGCCAGAGGAGTTCTGCACAGTGCTCATGAGAGGGAAGTAAAGTGTTCCCCTGAAAACTGGACAAGGAAATGCCTAAAATTGCAAGCTGACTGAAAGAGTAAAAGGAATTGAGTCAGCATTCTGGGGAAAGGAAGGAAAAGGGAGGGGTGGAACAAGCAGTATATTCTCAAAAAAAAAAAGAAAAAAAAAGTATGTTCAAAGCAGATACCATGGAAAAGATAAGTGCTACTAGTATGCCATAAATAATATAAGACTCACATAATGCACCATTAAAGTTTATGGATCAAATCCTCTTTCCTGGCCATGATGTACTTAGGCATTACAAAGACTCTCACAGAGCTGGTTATGTTCAAAGGAGATACCATGGAAAAGATAAGTGCTACTAGTATGCCATAAATAATATAAGACTCACATAATGCACCATTAAAGTTTATGGATCAAATCCTCTTTCCTGGCCATGATGTACTTAGGCATTACAAAGACTCTCACAGAGCTGGTTACAGCTTTCTGATTCACTACCCAGCCCAGTTCATCTCTGGCACTGAGATGGGACTGGAGATGATTCATTAACAGAGGGAGCCAAATTGCAATTTCTCTACCCAACAATCCCTTTAAGACACTGTTTAAAGGGGCTGTAAAACTGGCTAATATATTACCTCTTAGTTCATTCAGAACTTTTCAGTTTAGAAGAGAAATTTCCTGGACCTTGGGTGCTTTTCTCTGGTTTTGCCTTGCCTGAGCACTGACAGGGGACCAGGACAGTGAGCAAGGCCTAAGGCTTTCCCATTCTAAGCCCCCTCAGGTTTCTCCAGCTGTGTGAATGCTTCAATTTGTCCCAAATAAACAGAGTTTATTTAGATGTGTCATGCACATGTACATGCACATCCATGCTCACTGATCATTAAACTGCAAAGCCAATTCAAATTTCTGGTGTTTAGGGGAACTGTAAGCCTGGGTGCAATGTGCCCTCCAAGCATGCATAATCTGAAACAGATGGCTCAACAGATGAGCTGCTAAACACTCAAGGCCAATTCAAATGCCATCCAAAAGTAAAAGTTATGTGGGATAAAAGTTTTCCTTGTCCCACTTTAGATAAACATGGCCTATCTGCTTGGAAGGTGATTCTTTCTCATTTTCTGTTTGTCTACTTATTCTTTTCAAATATTGCATGCTCTAGAAAACAAACTGACTTTTTACCAGCTGCCAGCATTTTCCAATCTCTTGTTTGGTTTTTTTTTAATAAAGCTCCATACTCTGGAGTGAAGAGATTGCAGGGTTATTTGAGCTTAAGTTAAAAAACGAAGCCGACAAGGAAAGAGCAAAATACAGGAACTCTCTGGAATTCAAGGTTGCAAAGAAAAGGTTGGAAATATGAACTGTTCAGAAACCAGAATTCCTTTTTGACTCATGCTTTGGTTAGCAGCGCTTAAGCACAAATAAATAATTTAAATTGCAGGAATATGAAGTGTATTGATTTCCCATTTAAACACTCTGTTTACATGGCACTAGAGAGCTCTCCCCAGCTTGTGATACTTCCTAGCTTTTCCACAGGAATCCCTGCCTATAGCTTGCCTAAGTGGAGGCATTGTTCCTGCAGGCATTATTATGCTTTCACTGTAAAGTAAATCTGATTTGGGGCTACCATATGTCTTGATTTTCCCATAAAGGCCATTTTTTGACACCTGGAATTTTTCCTGAGGGCGCACACACAGACACACAGACACACAGACACACAGACACACACAGACACACAGACACACACACAGACACACAGACACACACACACACACATCTATGTACATATATAAGTCTATTAATCTGTCCATCTCCCCAGATTCTGTATCTAGGTACCTGAATTTCTTAACGTCAGGAATCCTGACACAGGGCTATTAAATATATTCAAAAAACCCAGACAATGGCAGATTGCATACTGCAGAGTTCTGGTGTACATGAAAAAAAAAAGAACATTTCCAAAAAGTAATTACACAGTCTGGGCACTCACAGTACAGACTATGCCTGTGTGGCTGCTGGGAACAGAAATGACAGCCATCACTTCAGTCAGCCAAGCACCACTGAGATCAGTCACACTGCAGAACATTACCTATGCTTCACACTGCACCAGCTGACACCGCACTGATTATCCCCTGAAATGTTTCAAGTAAGGATTTGTAGGTGTAGAAGATTCAAGCTAAAACACCCAAAGAAATTGTAAGTTAACTCCACAGTCAAGACAAATGGTGTAAAATTGGTCCACTACCCACAAGAAAAAGGAAATTGCTGTCTCTGTGTTTTAGAAATTCTGTGCAGTGAGTAAATGTAATGCAGGGACTGTAGCAATTAAATGTAAGATATCACTGCTGATATTTAGCAGAAAAAATTCTCATTCAAAAGCGTGAACCCAAACAGATGCAATATTTTACAGACAAATGGGTTAATGCTATCAGTATGTAAGTGACAGCTGGATCTGTATAGGATTTTGTTTTGTCTAATATTGGCAGATATGTAAGCCAAAATCTGAAAGATAAAACAACAGCTCATTTGCTACTGGTTTTGCTGTATTGAGAAGAGCTGTATCTGTCCTGTATTTGCCAGACTAGAAACATAAACCAGAGAGTGTAATGCTGATGATACACTCAGATCCTCCTCTTTTGCTTATGCATTATGAATAGCAGAGCTTAACTGGGTAGTTACATGCTTTAATCTCTTAAGTCAGTGTCATAAATTTTGCTCTTGATTATGTACCTGTAACTACCTCAACACCAAAGGAACACAAAAGTGTGAACAACATTTGGGCTGTTTGGCCTGGAGTGGAAACACCCAACTGAACTCATGCTTTTCTCTGCTGGTAACTTATTTCCAAAGGCTCAAGGCTGCTAATCTCCAAACTATATTGCACATTTGACCAGTAAATTAGAACAAACTATTTATTCTGTATACTTCAAGTAAACAGACCATGGGAAGAAACTACCATGTCCTAAACATTACCAACTTCAGCTTATGCTATGAAAATGAAAGTTTCACTGTACACTGCAGACTTTTTTTATCGTTAAGACTTCCTTGTAAGTACATTCCTTACAAGCTTATTTTCAAAAACTAATTCTCTTGGGCAATGGAAAGCAAATTATGTAACTCTCCATTCTGTCAGTTGTCCAGAGAATTCAGTTAACTCAGTAGCACTTAGAGATTTTAATATTAATGTTATTGTAGGATTTTCTTAGAAGTTACATTGCAGTTACTGCTGCAATAGTTTATTGGGGCACTGGGAAGTTCATAGACTGAACTTTTGAAACTTGGAAGCAAACAGATGCAACAAGGCCTGGATTTTCTTGGTTTACAAAGTGAGTAACAGAGTTGCCCTGTGTGTGCTGCTGCCTACAAGCTGAGTAGGATTTCCTTTGTTTCAGTCCATGACATCTGAGTGTATTTCAACAGTTCTGAGGAACTTCAGCTTCAGCAAAAATCAGCAAAACTGTTCATGTTGGAGAAGTGGCAAAGTAAGGTCTGACTACTAAAATGTAAAAATTAGGCTACAATATTGTTAAAGATCCCACAGAAATACCACTCTTTTACTGGAAAAAAAAACCCTGACAACCCAAAATTCTACTTGAAATAATAGTTAAAGAGTCCCTTGGTGAAAATAAGTCCCTAAATGAAAATAAGAAAAAAATATTATTAATAAAATAATATTAATATTAATACTAAAAAGTAGCAGCAATAGCTCAGAAGAAAGGTCCCAAACAGCTCAATGTCCTGTCTCCAGCAGTGTCAATAGCCAATAGCTGTGGAAAATGGTAGGAGTGGAAAATGTAGTGAGGTTGCTCTGGTGGACTTCCCAAACTTCCAATGATTTACAGTTCAGAAGTCACCTGAGCTGGAGTTAATTCTTGTGAGTGGCTGTTTTACTTTGGACAGCAGCCTAATGTATCCAATAATATATCCAAGACTTTTGTCTTCACTCTACCAAGACTGAAACCTCACCAGGGTGTGCAAGGGCTTTCCCTGATCCTTGAACCTGGGTTTTCCTGATGGAAAAGCTGATGGAGCTGCAGGAGGTGCTGCTCTGAACTGAAGCCCCACTTCATCTGGAGATCTGATGGAGCTGCATTCTGCAAGAGTCTGAGAGTTCACACATAAATGGAATATTCTCCTGACAGCTCCTGAAAGCTGACACAGTGGCAAAGCACCCATCTGCTTTCTAAATTCTCGTCCAAGTGCACATCATGATTTTTGGGGAGCAATCTGAGTGTATTCTGCCAACTACTTATTTTTCTTCTACTAAATTAGTTTTCCCTTTCTTTTTTCATTTCTCATAGAAAATAGAGAGAGAGAGAGAGAGAGAGAAATTGAGTAGGATGAAAAAAAAATTCTGCATTTTTGCTTTCATCAGAACAAGGAAAAAGCAAATGCTTTAAGTAGGCATGAAAAAGGACTTTTTCATTATCAGATAAGAAGAAAAAAATCTTCTCCAGTTTTTGGTAGGATAAACTTTACTAGTTTTTTCTCTCATTCTTACATAAGAAACAGTAACCCTAAAGAAAAATCTTTTTGGCATCCCAAAATCAGGGCAGTATTAAATGAGGGCTTGTACTGTTCATGGACTCCTCCTACACACAAATCCCTGGGAGTGACGCTAGACCACAAGAAAAATTGTTTTACCTTAAATTACAGAATAAAATGTAGAGGAGACAGAAACTCATTCTACACTGACACAATGGAAACTTAGTTTTAACAGATACCCCTTTAATACATCTAGTTATGGAAATTAAATGAGCAATAAAGGCATGCATTGTACTTGTGTATTATGATGGATTGTTCAGCTCTAGGTCTCCTTGATTTTACTTCTATCCTTCCTTTCATCACTTATTTAATATTCTAAAAATTACCACAGTCAGATGTCTATTATTAACCTGGATAAAAAACCAAACCAGAAAAAAAAATTAAAAACCAAACAAAAAAACCCAAAAAAACAACAACAAAAAACAACAACAACAACAACAACAAAAAAAACCAAACCCAACAACAACAACAAAAACACAAACAAACAAACAAAAACAAAAAACCAAACCAACAAACAAAAAATAATACAGGGAAAAATAAGATAGGGAAAAATGTATTTTCCCTCCAGAATTTTACCATGACTTTGTACACCTGAGTGTGGATACTGCCCATAACAGTCTAAAAATATGCATATATTTTGGAACCTATCTGTATGTATTAACAACAGTTTTAAATACTACCTTTGATATTGCTGTATCTATTAATAACAAATAAACACAGTGTATAAAGAAAAACAAACAGTCCTTAACTGAAAATAAACACAGCATATAATCCTTATGAATAGTGACAATACTCTAAAATACTAATTGAGTTCTTACCTGTTCCCTTGCTAAATTTGCTACACATCAAACTCTAAGTCTAAATTTTGTGAGAAGATGATGATGGATATATTGGATTATTGCTAAACTGACTACAAAGAGCGAGTAACCTTACCTGAACACATTAACAGGGCAAACACTATGAAAAAAGGTGATGGTGAGAAAGCTTTGGGAAAAGAGATTATACCCATTTGCCTTTTTGTAGCAGTGGGCTGCATACCACAGCTGCAATGAAGGAAACATTCCAGTTGAGCAGCATTCCTCTGTATCTTTTCAAAGTCTCTGTGGAGGCTAAAGTAGGAATCACTTATTTGCGGTTGAGAAAACAGCAGGGACTTCTGCATTAAATTTTAAATTCATTCTGCCCAGAGGATGATATGTTTAAATCAAATGATGAGACATTACCCAGCTAAGCAATGCATTAGGAGTATGAAATGGGATTCAGCAGGCTGTGAATTCTAAACCCCTGTAGTCAGCAAAGAATCACAGGCTCACACAATAGCAGATTGGAATTACCATGTTATCCTCAAGGATAATATGGTCCATTCTTTCTTGCTGAAATTACAGACTAGAAGATATGGCCCAGCACCCTATCCACCCTGAATTTTAGAAGTGTCCATGGCCTGTTGATCTCAAGAGTAAATTATGATATTTTAACTTCATTTATAATAAAATAATACAAAGCTGACAATGATTTGTTCACCAAAATTCATTCCAACATTTTTCTACTTGCTAGATTGATTTTCAGATTACCAGAACTCAGCCAACATAGAGATGGAAAATAGCCTGTATAACTATTTCTTCAGTATAAAGGTAATAGGTAATTTTAAAAAGTATTTTGTATTAGATTTATACTATGTTTAAGGTACAGAATCTGTTAGAAGGGCTTTCCCCATTAAATTTTTATTGTTATTAATTCCTTCCTTTCAGAACACTGAAGATCTCAAGTGTGATCAGGATACATGGGAGGAATTCTTTGTCCTCTGAGTACAGTGAGTGCAGAAGATAATCACATTTCTTAACAGCCAAGCCCCTCAGCAAGACCAGAAATGTACTTCTTCAAGAAATGTTGAGTCCTAAAGTGTTAGTCCATACTGCTGCAACTCCCAGATAACGTTACGTCAAACTGTCATGTAAACCTGAATTTACTCTTAAGAAACCACACCAAAAATTTAAGTTTTGTTACTGTTTCAAAGCTACTCCAATTTACAATGTTCTTAAAATGGATTTCTCTGTAGACCTTGTAACAGGATTTGGCCATTTAGGTGAGTCACTGGAGTTGCTTAATTAAGCACCTGCACTCCCTGTTTTTAACACGCTGCAACAACATCTGAGAAACTCCTCCCCGTCCTGCCAAGGTCCGTGCCAGCGAGGTGAGTCAGCTGCGTCTTTGCTGCATCATCCCTCTGACAGACAGCACTACCAGGGAGGATTCAATAACTGCACACAGAATAAATCTGACTTTCAGCATCAGCTCTACCTTAAATGCAAGACAGAGTCTTCAGCCCTGACTTAAATGGTATTGCAGTTTGGCTGAACATATTCCATGGTTTTTGGGGAACTGGCTCCAATATTCCAGTGTTCTCCAGGGCAGCTCTAAACACACCATGGAATGATGAGATTCAGAACTGCAGGAAGGCAGATTTAATGTTCAAACAGAAAAGCCCCTTCTCTTGTGAACTTCCACCAAACACAGCCATAAGCAATGTGCAAAAACAGAACAGGGATTCTGAGACGCGATGACTTGATTCCCATACAACCTGCTATAATTTGATTTTTCCAGAATATGCTAATATGGAGTCATTCAGAAGACTCAGAAAGGTCTGCATAATCCTCAGTGAGGTTCCTCATCCCTGACCAATTTAATGAATTTATGACAATTCATTAAAATCAGAGAAAAACTAGATTAAAATGGCCAGGATTGGGAAAATATATTGCTAATGGCTTTTATTTCATAGAATCATAGAGGAATGGGCAAGAAAGGCCCAAGAGAATAATTTGTTTGCCTCAGAAACCAGCTACTGTCCTCCTTCCACTGTCTTGTTGATTTTTTTCATAAACATTTGTATTAAAATCAGTGACAGTATAATAAATCTATTCAGAAAATCTACTTACAATGGCACTTACTGTCATACTTGATTTAATTATCCTCTTTGAAGAACGACTGCTTGTAGGGTGAAGGTGATTCTCTCCCATCTATCTTCCTCTCTGTAATCCCCTAAACCAAACATAATTCTGAAAAAATAAAATAAAAATGTTTAGGCTCTGACAGTGCTCCTATTCTTAGTGTAGTTGGGATGAATATAGAGGGACTAGAAAATACCTGTAAAGGACAGTAGCTGGAGACTGAGGATGACACAGAATGCTCCATCTTCTACTTGATTGTAGTTTATTACTGCATGTTACCCGTAAAAAATAAAATGGAGGGAATGCTTCCCTGAAGGTACAAATAAAAGACGTTATTTGCTACCAACAAGCGAAAAAAGAATCATCCACTATCAGGCTAAAACATAAATTGTTAATTAGGATGATTACATTATCAGTAATTGACACAATGAACTTACAGGACAAGCAATACAAAATTAAAGTACCAGCAGATTTCTGAAGTTGGAAAAGAAACTGAAACAGAATGTTATTTGTTCTCTTCCCAAATGCCTTCCTTATGTTCCTCAGAACCCCAAGCAATTGCAGCTGTTGGGAGAACCAAAAGCCACTTTCACTGCTGCCAGTCACACTCCCAGACACCCTGAAGGAAACCCACAAGCCACAACTTCATTACTGAGGTTCTTCTGAGTTCAGCTATAACTTCAGCAAAATGACAACAGAAGAGCATTTTCTTCATAAAGAATCAGACTTGCAGTGTTCTTTTGCTTCCATTGTCTACCCTGGTCCTTCACTGGTATTTATTCTGACCAGCAGTGTCTTCCTTTTGGCTAGAAACCATGAAGATTTAAACCGTAATGGGCAAAAATGTAATTTACTGAACAAGCTTGGACAAAGAAAAATAACATAGAAGAAATTTTTAAAAGTAGGGTGTAAATTGGGATGTCCTGGAAAACACAGGAAGGACTGGGCATATCTGAGGTTTCCCCCTACATTCCTGCTGGGACAGTCTGAGTACCATGGAGGCCACTTTAATGGTCAGGAAATGTGTGTGTGGCTGGGACACTGGCAGGATAATAGAACTGAGGCCTCTGTGAGGCAAGAGAATGGTGCTGGACACGATTTGCAGCTGATGGAGCAGTGTGTGAAACAAAGGCAGCACAAGGCAACAGCTGCTGCCCTCAGCCCAGTTCTGGTACCTGTGTATTCTGTTATTCTCCCAGGTGACAGAAAGTACTAAATGTTACAGAGGGTGACACTCCAGTCTGAGTTAAGTTGTGTAAAATATGGAGAACATCACAATAAAACTGTCTATAATTACAGAAAATAACAGCTCTTTGTAACAGATCCAGATGGAATTCAGGCAGAACATGTTAAAGCAAACCAAATTCTTCTATTAAGAAGATTATGGCACATTGCTGATTTCAGTTTATTGATTTGTTTAAATGAACTAAAATGTTTGCATTGGTCTTTCAAAAGAATTGTAATAGGCCCCAAGAATCTTTATCAGAAGGATCTAAGTTCATCCTAAATCCTTCAGCAGTGCCCTCATGGTCCATGTTCAATATAGGGGAGTTATCTGACAGGCACAGAACATCCTGGCATGAAACTGCATAAACTTGTATGATATATCCTGGATGCTCAAAGACTGTCATTTCAGATGTATTTATTTCAGTTTGTGTGGGGCTTTCTGAAGAACAATTATTCTCTGATCTCTGTCAAATTACTTTTGGAGACTATCCACACTAGATTTCTAAAAGAAACCTTGAGCTGAATTCCCCCTTTTATACCCATTAACACAATTTTTCCTACTGTAAACTTTTAGCTAAAATGAGATATCTAAAACATATGCTTTTTCTGTGGATACAAGCCTTTGTCACTTTTCCCCCCAAAAAAGACTCAAAGAGAACAAAGAACTACTAAGATATGCAGTGTAAACTGAAGTTCAGGAAACCCAGCCTCTGGCAAACCAAGATAAATAAAAAGCTCTTCTGTGGAGAATTTCCTATTGTGGATGCTCTGCCCACACACAGGTTTTTCAGGGTTAAGCAAGAGGGTTTTTTTTCCATGAGTTCTTTGCATTGTTTCAACTTCTGCATAATAGAGCCAAAGGAGTGATCTGAGATAATAAAGCTCCAGTCCAGCTACAGCTTTAACTGGCAGCACTCGTAATGTTCTGGCACCATCTGATGTTTTTTGTTTTGCTTGCCGGGGTATAATCTCTAGGCAGCCCCGCTTTGTTTAGTCAGTGAAAATAAAGAACAAAACCAGACTACTAAGGTCATATGCAGTGTGAAAAAAATGTTATCTAAATTAACAAGCCGGATTTCAAAATAGACTGTGCATTAGGTACCTTAAACTGGTAACCCTATGCATAAACACACCACCAGGTGACTCCAAGGAGTGTCAATGCTCCAAATTCCCATTGGTGACAAACCAGTGTACGATGTGACATGTGATATGGGAAGACAATTAGAAATCTGGAATATTTCTTATTTCCTGAAATTAAAAACACTGCCTTTGTGTGATTCTTTTCCACTAAAGGGGTGATTTTCTATCAAATTTTGTTTAACTTAGTATAAAGTTGCGGTTTTGTGAGACACTAAACCTACTTCAGCACCACTATAAAGGCATTTAAATAGCAAAAGAATTAAAAAGGGCTATAAGGGGGAAAAGAAAAATGTTACTAATGAACACTCTAGACTGCATGATAAAAACAAACCTCATGGTAAAAACACTACTTTTGCTGCTTTATTGTTGATCCCTAGGAAGGAACACGAGTATCCCTATGGGTCCTTTGAAATTTTCATGTTAAAGCACAGCTCAAGTTCTGTACTTATGTCAGAGGAGATCAGTGCCAAAACCATGCCTTGTTCTGAACAACAGATTTGCAATTGTCCGTAGCTCCTGGGGAATTCATTCCACATTCTTGGATCAGTCCACAGGAAAGCTGTGTCACATTGAAGCCTTAACTTTTAAAGGTCATCTCGAGTCATGAATGGGTTTTAGACACTGTGGACGCGGAGCACTTTGAAGAGAAGCCCCCTCGGACTCCATTGTTAAGCCCACTTTGGTTTAGACTTAAGGCACTTCGGACACGCAAAAAGCCGAGAGGCAAAGGGACAAGTACACCAGAGAGGGATGCTCAAAGCTTCCAAGCGGTGCCAAGCGTTTTAGAGAGGAACTGAAAGGTTCCAAAGCGCTTTAGGGGACACGACGACGCCCCGCCGCCCTCACGCTCCGCAGGGCCAGCGCGCCGTGCCCTCACGGCACCGCCTCACAGCCCTGCCTCGCACACCGCCCTCTGCCTCCCCCGGGGCCGAGAGGAGAAGCCGCGGGAACGGAATCCCTCAGGCAGCGCCCTCAGCACCCAAAACCCAAACTCCATCTCCCCGGACAGCGGGGCCGCCCCCGCCGGGCCCCGCTCCCCTCACGGCCCCTCCCCGCTGCGCGCGCAAACGCCGCCCCCCGGGGCAGAGTAGCCCCGTGGCCCCTCCCCGCCGCTGCGTGCCCCGCCCCTCCCCGCCCGGCGGCCGCCGAGTCTCTCCCCCGCTCCGCTCCCCTCACCGAACGCGCGGCGTGCGCGGCGGTGCCGGTCCGGTGCTAAGATGGCGTCTATCATGGAGGGCCCGCTGAGCAAATGGACCAACGTGATGAAGGGCTGGCAGTACCGCTGGTTCGTGCTGGACTACAACGCGGGGCTGCTCTCCTACTACACGGTGAGGGGCGGCGGGCGGGCCGGGCGGGCGAGGAGGCGCCGGGGACCGGCTCAGGCGCAGGGTGGGGGCGGGGAGGGGACTCGGGGCGTGCGGGCGCCCGGGCGGCCAATGGGGCAAGAGGAGGCGGCGGGAGCGGCCAATGGGGGAGGAGGAGGCGGCGGGAGCAGCCAATGGGGCGGCGCTGCGGGGAGATGGAGTGGCGGGGGCGAGCGGCGCTGTTGTTGTTGGCGGCGGGCGGCGCCGCCGGCGGGAGCGGCCGCGGGACCCGCC